>NC_051450.1:18334881-18352087 GCF_001649575.2 Kryptolebias marmoratus
GCCTGTTTTCTCCTCGCCTTTCTGACCGCTCTGTTTCTGTTTGTACTAAAGCTTTGTCGGAGGAAATCGGCAGAGAACTGCCCGAAGGTAACGGCCCCCCCTCCTCCCGAGCATGTCATGTTCATATTTATCTTCCTGCATGACTCTGCCTTTTTTTTAATCGCTCCTCCGTTCCAGAAATATCCTGAAAGTGAATTTCTCATCGATTCTCGTCTGTCTTCTCCAGAACGAGCTGAACGACACTCAAGCCAAATTCCACGTCCTGTTCCTCTTCTTTGTGGCGGCCATGTTCTGCATCAGCATTTTGTCCCTCTTCAGCTACCACCTGTGGCTCGTGGGGAAGAACAGGTCCACGATAGGTAACAACCGCGCCGGCGTTTCTCTCGTTCGATCGGCTCCAGGTCCGACGACGTTTTCTGTGACAAATGAAGATGATGATGAGGTTTGTTGTGGACACCTACAGAAGGGCTCCAAACCATTAATTATTGGACTCGGGCTGAATCGCTGTATCTGTCGCTGTAATCCAACAGCTCAGTCAGATTTGGAGATATTGAGCTGAAACGTGGTGTGGTGGTAGCTGAGAGTCCCCTGAGCTCCAACCTGTCACAGGAAGTCTTTGTTTCAAACATGAGGTGATAGGTTTCATTTAGGAATTAGTCTAAAACCAAATCCTCTAATTCTGAATGGGTTTATTATCAGTAAGATGGTTTAAAAGTCAGTTTTTTGGGTTTTGATTTCTTTCAGTTGAAGTAGAGCGTCGACGTGTGATGAGAAAGATTTAATTCCTCTCTCTCTCCCTCCGCAGAGGCGTTCAGAGCACCCGTCTTCAGAACAGGCTCGGATAAGAACGGCTTCTCTCTGGGCTTCCGGAAGAACATCGCTCAGGTGTTTGGAGACCAGAAGAAGTACTGGCTGCTGCCGGTCTTCACCAGGTCAGACAGACGACACAGACCGCGTTCTGGAGAAATGAAAAAAAATCCAGTAAATATCCAACAAACCTGTTTGTTTCTTTGGTTCCCTTTCAGTCAAGGAGACGGTCTGACGTTCCCCACCCGGCTGGTCAGCGCAGACGCAGAGCAGGCCGCCGTGCCGGTGCATCCCGAGCCCAGTAAAAGGTGAGGGGAATCCAGGTTTATTTCTAGCGCTACGTTTAGCAAACAAGACTAAAGGCCTTTTTTTCCCAGCGTGACCGACGTCCCTGTCAGCCCGCTAAGCGAGTCCCAGAACCGCCTTCTGAACAACGAGCAGCATGTCGTCAACGCCGAGGACGTCCCGGCTGATCATCCTCCGAAATCAGGCGAGTTCCGGCAGCTGTGATCATTTCCCGGAGAGCTAACGTTGGCGGGAAACCTCACGGTGTTTTCTGTTTGGCTTTACAGCTGAAAGTGAAACCTTCACAGTCTCCATGGAGAGCTGGTCCTAACCAGGTAACCCGACTCGACCCGACTCAGCCCGACTCGAAGCCCGGAAACACCATTTGGCTTTAAAACGTTTGTCTTTTTTCTCGTCTTCCCGCAGGAGAAACGCCTCAGTCATCTAATGCGATGCCTTAAACGACCCAACGGTTTAGTATGTCACCACGGCAACAGTCCTCCTCCGCAGCTGCGTCCCCACAGACCCGTTCAGAGTAACCGTGGACGCGCAGTCCACCGGCACCGGCCGCGCATTTCTGCATGCAGGACGTCTCGCACCAACGTCCCCCCCTCGAGTCGAGTCTCCGTGTTCCTCTTTTAGACGTTTCCTTTTATTTATGGAAAGCTTTTGTGCCCCAAAAGAAAAAAGAAGAAAAAAAACATCCCAGGATTTCATGAAGAGTTGGAGGACATGCTGTCAGTGGAGATGGACCAGTTTATTATTAACTTAAAGAAGTTCAGAAATATTTATGATTTGCACCTTTTCACATGGATTTTTATCTTTTCCCACCAAAAAACCTGGACTTTCTCGCAGAGGACTGTCCCCGTCCTCGGCGGCGAAGACTCGTCTCCGGGATTTTGTTGGCAGCGTGGAAACCAGAGCACAAGATGGCGCCTTTGCACTTTGAAATATCCATCTAAACAATGTGCTGTTTATGTTATTTTTATTCTTTCCATTTTTTTTAAACATATCTAAGAGGTATTATTGGTAAGACTGACGTATTGTAAAGTGTGTGTGAGAGAGTGTGTGTGTGTGTGACAGTTGAAATGGCAGTCATTAGTTTAAAAAAAACAGTTTTGTTTCTTTGTGGGCCAGCTGGTGTTGGAATATGCTGCTGAAACCTGTGGGGGGGCGTGCAGCGTCCTCCCCTGCCTGTCCGTGCAGCGTCCGGCGGGTGACGTCTCGCAGCTCGACCTTTTCTCAGACACTTAACACTCGTTGCCAAATAAGGGCTGGACTGTCAGGAGCTCTGACATCTGAACCTGAAGTGTTTACAGCTTTACCCGAACTCTCCCTGGCCACCATCATCATCATCATCGATGTCGTCCAAACGGTGTTACGAAGCGGCTGCTGCGTGATTCTAACCGCAGCTCTTAGCTCTCTGTTGTTGTATTACCAGAACTGGACAGCAGGTGGCGACAAATCGCCCCTGTTAGCTGCTCTGACTCGGATTGTTTTCAAAAGGCCGCAGTGTTCGTCTGTTTGACAAACCAATCACCGGGTGTCCATCTACGGCTCATTAGCAGATTTAGTTTTTCAACAGATCGTTGGTGAGGTCTGTCCCTTCTCGTCTCAGTCTAAAAGGCGGTGGGCGATATCTTTACTCCATCTGTCTCAGATGTCGTGTGAAAGTGAGCTGAGCTCCTCTGGTCGTCCTCTCGGTGTTGTGAATTGTACGTGTAGGCGGGGGGAGGCAGAGATGAGAGACACCCCCCCCCTGTCCTTCGGCTCGTGTTGAACTCGTTTCGGTGACTCGTCTCGTGTAAGTGTTGGAACATCTGGCTTAAACTTCAAACCCCTGCCGCCGGACGCCGCCAACCGGATCCCGGTGTCGTCCGTGTTTACAGCTGTTCCTGACGCGCAGGGTGAGCTCGTGGCGGTGAAAACTTTTGGTTACGTCTTTCCCTCGTTTACAAACCAGTAACCGGGGGTTTGGCAGATGGGAGACCATGATCCAAGCCAAGGTGAAGTTCTGATCATGCATCCCTGTCCGATTTTAAAACAAACAAACTCCCGAGCCCGGTTTGTCGCTGTCGTCTCTCGCAGACCTGTCGTCTTGCTTTACAGTTGCCTTGACTCTCTGCCCGCCTGGCTGGTCTCGAGGCTAAAGTTTGTATTCGTGTCTTTTGTAACGCTTCAGCGGGTGTCTCTTTATTTTTATTTTTATATTCCTGTCAGTGCAGCCATGAGGTTCGAACATGCATGGCGCCGAACTTCTGTGAAAGAAAGGAAGTTTTGCTGTAATAACTGGGATCACGGTGTCAAACTTTCTCTTTTTTTTTATATCTTCTGTTATCTTATTTGTTCAATTAGCTTTATTCTGTTTGAACGAAGCCATAAATCTCCTGTGGAAGCAGGAGAAAGATCTCTGATTTCTGATGAACATCTGTCCTCACGGTGCAGGTCGTATCATAACGTACATTTTGTTATCCTATTTTACAATCTGTTTATATATTATGTAAAAAAAAACAACCTTACATATATTTTTCTTGTCTGATTCTTTTTTCTGTTTTTGTGAATGAAGTACTTGCTTCTACAGTTACTGTAACAATAATAAATGTTTTTTTTTTGTTTTGTTTTTTATATGAACCTGTGTTTTGTTTTGTTTTTTGTGCTCAGAGACGAGAGTTAATCTCAATGTTTTTATTCCTTTCATGCATTTATTTTCTTACAGACGCTCCGCGTGGGCAACACCAGACGTGTGCGAACCCAAAACCTCGACCAAAGTTTGAGAAACTCACTTCTTGGTAACTTCGCTCTTGTTTTGGAACAGAAACGCCTCCAGGCTGCTGTTGACTCCAGTTTCAGGGACGTTTTGTACATTTATTTTTATTTCCCCCCCCCCATAAACAGATGCGCTAAAAGGACTACGCCGTCTCTCCAAATCTAGGGTTTTACATGTCAGGCCGTAATATAAGAGATCTGATCTTCGCCGGTTTCTAAAAACACACAACAGCTTCCACTCTGTCGTTTATTAACCCCCTCGGTTTGAATTAAAGCTCATTCTTGCTGCTGATTGGTTCAGGAGTTTCTGCAGTTTGCTGCTCTGGAGCCTCCAGCTGAGTTCACACAACGCCAAGGTGGAAAGACATCAGCAGTGACTTTAGGCCCTGTTCAAGCCTTGCGTTAAACATCCATCCTGGGTGGTTTGACTGCTCTGATTCACGCCAAAATGTCTTTTCGACTCGACATCCGCTACCGGCTGTGTCTACAGACGTGCAGCCACGCCACAAACAGACGTTTCTACAAAACCTCGTGTTTTTCAGACTTATCTCGTGACGAAGAAGAAAAATCTGATTATTGCCTTCGTAGAGCTCAGCGGCAGAACAAAGGCTGAAGGTTCGAACCTAAAACTTCACGGTTTCATGTTCAAATCCAGCAGCTGATAACTGCACAGCTGTGCTGTTGAATTAGGTGAATATAATGGGACACAACGCTGCTCACACTTGTCCTGATTTGGACACTAGAGCTTCTGGTGACCACAACGAGTCCAGTTGGCTCTAAAAACAATCAGAACAAACTGAAACTAAAGAAACTGACCTGGTAAAATCCACTTTCATTGTTAAAATCGCCCCAAAAATGAATCTCTATGTGGAGAAGGATCAAACTTGCAAAGAATTTTCAAAACCACTTGGTAGCTGAGAGGAAGTTTGTTTTGTTTTTTTGTTGTTTTTTTTTTACCTGAAACATCCATATCACTGCTGGTTGTGTGGGGTCACTTCAGCTCGGGACAGATCGGGTTCAGACTAACATGTATACACAACTAAAACGGGTCCGGACCACCTGCCCCCTTTTCTCCTGGCACTAAAATCCATCCTTTTCTGTAGGATTGTATTGCCTGGTGTGAACGGTGTCAGTCTGGGAGGGGTCAAAGGTCATTTTCAAACAGTTTGAAGTCCATCATTTACAAGGAAATTATTAAAGAATGGAAAACTTTTAAGACAGCTGCTTTTCTTTCAGGAGTGCACGCTGCAGCAAAATCCCCCTGAAGGTCAGACTGTGTAATGCTCCATCAGACCCTACAGGCCGCAGTTCAAAAATTAAAGTTCAGGACAGAATGGGAAAACACCTGAAAGGGTAGGACACGGCAGCACAGGTCGCACCTGAACGAACAAGAAGGCCGAACTCTGGACGGATCAGACCAACGTAGTGCCACGTTTTGCAAAAACCAAACGGCGCAGAAGCCCAAAACGACTCGTTGCAACTGTCAAGCACGGAGGTGGGAGGGTGGCGATTTGCAGCGACGTGAACTCCTCTGCGTACCGCAGTGTTTTAGAGTCGTGACGCCCTCTCTCCCATCGCTATGAAAGTCGCTATGAAGTCGCTATGAAACAGGACGGTGACCCCAAATGGCAGCTAATCTACAACAGAATGGGTAAAAAAAGGAAAGGTACGAAGGTTCTGCAGCGCTCCAAAGACCTGAGTTTGATTAAAAAGTCCCTGTGGGGCTTTAAGAGAGCCGAGCAGAAACAAATGTCTCCAAAACACAAACAGCTGAAGCAACGGTGGAAAGAAGGGTGGGCCGAAATTCCTCTACAGCCACCTGAGACGTCATAAAGTTAAACTACTACTGAGTTATTGCTCCAAAACAAGGTTCTATAAGTTGTTGAATCATGGATTTTTAAAAATTTTGGCTCTTTCTGTTGAATAAATAATGACCGGATGGTTTTGGAACATTAGTTAGGAGTTGTTTACTTCTGGATAACTAGTCTCCGATGACTTAACTAATCTTCAGCAATATGTAATCCATGTTGGTGATCCGAGGCTCTTCATGTCAGCTGAAGTCTGAAACACGAGATCAGACAAAAAAAAATAAAAAATAGACTGTAAAACGTGCCGATTAAACAACAACAAAGGGCCAAATAAAATGTAAAAGTGCACTCCGGGTGGTATAAAGGCTCAGATGGATTAAATGTCCTGTAATTGTTCCAAATTCCTTTAATTATTAAAGCGCCTCCCTCTGGCTCGCTCAGATTGCTCTCATGTGCATCTTTTAATCCCCGTGGTTGTGGAGTAACAGGGTGGCGTTGTGTAGCCTTGTGCTCGCAGCAGATGACGCTGATTAGGAAAAAGCAAACACTCTGTCAACATTCTGAACGTGAAGTCGTGACCCCGGTCGATCGCCGGCCTTCGCTATCAGGGTGACACGCAGGTCCTTGACCCGTGCCGGCCTTCTCCTTTCCATTAATCTCGCTCTGAGCAGATTTCCCTGAACCGGCTTTGAGCGGAGGCAGCACGGTGGACTCACCTCCACCGAAAACAAAAACCAAATCTCCTGCCGCTTCCTTTCGTAGGCTGGTGGGAACATTTCTGTACGTTTTGCCAAAATGTTGAAAGTCGAGGACGCGTCCATCAAACTTTAACCTCTGTCCCAACGCACGGATTTAAAAATCTGCACGCAGCCCTCTTCAGAACTTCAGAGTGGTCTCACTCGCCAACGGACCTGGAAAGTTTCCCGAAGCTGGGCGTCAACTCAGTTGTTCGATAAGAACAACTCATTGTGAAAACACTCAGGGGGGCGCAAACCTCCACCGAGGCCACAGCGGGATCCTAATCTGGATCAGAACCAGAATTTAATCCGTTGTTTTTGTTTCAACCCCAACATTTCCTGAAGGTTTCCTCCTAATCTGTTCATCAGTTTTGACCTGATCTGTGCAGACAGACAGACAGACAAACCAGCGGACACAAAAGGGTCACATGTAGGAGCGAAGGGGTTACCTGTGACCTTTGACCTTTGACCCCATGAGCCTTGAAACCAACAGGCATCATCTCTGACCCACGAGGTGTCCAGCTGTGCAGCTTGACATCCCTTCAGTTAGACCACAAGGTCAGCTGTAACGCAGATCTTTGACCCCATCGCCTTGAAATCAATGGTGATCACCCTTGACCCATGAGGTGTCCAGCTGTGGAGTTTCACACTCCTGCCACACAGCTGGACAGTTAGAGACAGACAGATGGATAAACGTCACGTCCTCTGTGGAGGTAAGAAACCTGACAAAAGGCACTACGTTAAGTTTTATTTTATGTCATTTATGGTTTTTTTTTAAGTCCAAAACTAAAACTCTTCCCTCTTTTGACCCGTCTCCTTCTGCTGCCGCTGATTAACTAGAATCAAAAGGACGAAACACTTCATATAAAATAAAAAAACATGTTTTTTTGTGCTTCAGGACCCTCTATCTCAGCTTTATCTCTAAATGTTCAAAACGCTGCTGATTTTATTTTGTCTAATCGGCACTTTTTTTTTTCCAGTATCTCTGCTTTTGTAAACTTTAAATCCCCAATAATGAACTGTTTGTTGGCTTTTTTTTAGATAGAGTACAGTTATTTAAGGTCTTCAACAAACCCCCTGAACGGGTTTTTCACTGAAGGGAAACTCATTAAACTGCGAGAATAATAAAACAAAAAGCGACATCGGGTTTTGCAAACTTCTTGGCTACTTGGTGCCGCTTGGCGGGACTCCAGGAGCCTCCAGCTCGCAGCTTTTCGAGATTTGCTTCTGATTTCACATTCGTGTTCATTTGAACTTTGAGCCGAATGCCTGGCTTCCAGATGTGATTTAGAGTTTTTTGTTTTTTGGGGTTTTTTTTGCACAAGTCCTGGCAATCTCAGCTCTGCCTCAACACAACGACTGGCATCCTGAATCCTGCTGGAAACCCGAGCTAAAGATATTTATACAAAACTACCTCATTCTTTTTTCTTTTTTTTTGAATTTCTCCCAAACCCAGGCCAGTCGCGGCAGATCCCCTTAAATCGAAATGTGAAATGCTAACAAGGTGTGTGCCCAGATGCACTCAGAGACAAGTAAGCTGCTCCAACTTGAACAAAATGAGTCAGTGGTCACGTTGGGCAACAAGAAGGTGCGCACCTTCTCTATTTTGCAACAGAGGAAAAAGTAAAGTCACCAACAGGCCTTCAGGACTTTAAATAATTACAGACCTAACATAACTTGAGGGAATGCATGTCCCCCGTTGAGTTTTTGGAAATGACGTTGTCTCATGTCATTCCTTGAAGTGATACGTCACGGCCCGCTCTGTCGGGTGGAACATCAGCTCACAGGCGCTGATTTTTCCATGCATGTCTGTTTTTGTGGCCCTGGGGCTTTTTTCTTTCATCCATCATCCTGCAGATGAGACCGAACAGGCAGATCAAGGATTAAAAAAAGGGTTTATCCTGAATAAACCCCAAACAACCTTAAACACGAACCGCAGGAACTCACACTCAGACATAAAGAAGGGAAACGTTTCAAACTAAAATAAACTAATGTCACCTTAGTTTGAACTGAGTCAGAACTGTTGTTTTTCTCCTTTATTTTTCTGTATCTTTTATGTAATCTAACCCTTCCTGGATGTTTTCTATTTTAGACATTTATATTTCAAAACATCCAGTTGCTCTGACCTTTGCTTGTAGTCAACTTTATACTTTTAGCTCATGTTTTTCTGCTTTTGGACAACTTTTTACTGCTTTTGACAAACATTTTGCTACTTTTAGCTTATCTTTTTTGATTTTACCTAGTTTTTGTTACTTTTAGCTAGCCTTTTGCTGCTTTCAGCTAGACCTTTGCTACTTTTAGCAAACTTTTTGCTATGTTTAGCTAGTGTTTTGCTACTTAGAGCAGGGGTGTCCAGTCCTGGTCCTGGAGGGCCACCATCCTGCATCTTTTAGATGTTTCTCTGCTCCAACACACCTGATTTGAATGACCGAGTGATTAACAGGCTTCTGCAGAACATGAAGACCTGCTGAAGAGCAGAGAAACATCTAAAACCTGCAGGGTGGTGGTTTTCCAGGACCAGGACTGGACACCATTGACTTAGAGGTTTTACCTAGTAATTTTATTTACATTTGGATAGGATTTTACTACCTTTACTTTCTGTTTTGCTACTTTTAGTTAGTGTTTTACTGCGTTTATCTAGTTTTTTGCTTATTTTAGCTATCCTTTTGCTACTTTTTGCTAAGTTTAGCTAGTGTTTTGCTACTTAGAGCTTTTATCTGGCATTTTGCTACATTTAACTAGCATTTTACTACCTTTAGCTTGTCTTTTGTGTTTTTTAGCTGATGTTTTCCTACTTAAAGGTTATATGTAGCAATTATTTTTACATTTAGCTAGCATTTTACTACTTTTATTGTCTATTTTGCTACATTTACCTAGTGTTTTACTGCGTTTACCTAGTTGTTTACTAACATTAGCTATCTTTTTGCTAATTTTAGCTATCATTCTGCTGCTTTTAGCTAGTTTTAGCTAGCATTTTGCTGCTTATAGCCAGTGTTTTGCTACTTTCCCCTTTAAGCGCCCAGTTTCAGCTTCTCCAGCAGACCTCAGCCAGCAGCCTTCATCTCATTTCTGCAGATTATTGATTATTGATGAAAGAGGCTTTAATGAAGCGACTGTTTGTGGAGGAAACAGGCCAACAAACCGCCTCACATGACAACAGCCTCTGTACATGTTGCCATGGGAACCGGGAGGCATGTGATGTGCGTGTTGTTGGCAAAAGAGAAGCACACACACACACACACATATCTCAGGCCTAGGCTGTTTCCAGGGAAGCTGTAGTTTTCCAACAAGTTGCTGAGAAGAAAAAATAACCAGAGGAAGAGCACTGAAGGGGGGAGGGGGGGAGACATGCTGACTAATTAAAAAAGGAAATGTTTGGGTTTAATTCCAGCTGTAGCTTCTAACTAACATGATCCAAGCGAGCAGAGAGGAACAAATGCCTCAACCTGCCTGTAACAAATTAACGAAATAAACCTCTCATCCCAAATAACTCAGAACCGGTGCAAGAATTGGCTCAATTGGCACGCGGCGGTGCGTGAAATGAAAAGAATGGCCAGGATGTGTCATTTCCCTTTTATTCATAAATCTACGTGAGTAATTGATGGGACTTTTTCTTGTCGGTTTTGCAGAGCTGCACACGCTGTCCCATGACACCAACAGAGGAGGCGGTTCGGTGTTTGGAGGAGGCTTTTTAGGGGGGGGAGGAGGAGGAGGAGACGCGCGTGTTGGAGAGGACGCAGCTTCCCTCGGTGCTCTCCAAACTTTTACGCGCCACCGGGGTCCGTGGATGTCCGTCCGTCCCCCCCTCCCCCCCGCAGGAGAGGCCCGATCCGCGTGCAGTCCAGCAGCCAGCAGCCGGCATGAGCAACGGAACCAACCTGAGCGTGGACCCGAGCTGCCTGGGCCAGCCTCCCCCGGTGGCCATCCGGATCATAGAGAGTGAGTGCGGCGGGCTGTGTGTGTGTGTGTGTGTGTGTGTGTGGGTGAGGCGGTTTGGTGCACACTTTGGTCACTTCACGCCCCAGCAGATCTCCCTCTTCTGGAATCTTAATTAATCTGGCTGAGATTTTACCCCGAACAGCTGATTCAGTCTTTGTAGGTCCAAAAAAAAGGATAGAGTTTCCCTTTTTTCTTCTCTCTCTCTCTCTCTCTCTCTCTCTCTCTCTCTCTCTCTCTCTCTCTCTCTCTTTGGAGGCTGTGAAGAGGTTTCCTGTTTTTATTCTGTACAAGTTCAAATAAACTTTACTTATTAACAAAGAAGGACTCAAAAGCAGGATGGTTCCCTGTTTGTCACCTCGATTACTTAAGTGTTAATCATTAACCTGGGAAGAGCTCCAGACCTTATTAGCCAGATTAAAATTAAATTACATTTCCTGACAGCATGTCACCTGAGGTCACCCTAAATGTATTTACTTAACCAGATTAGATGACACAAAACTTACATTTAAGCTGAATATTTGACACCATTTGAAACAGGCGGGTCTAAAAAACCAAAGATTTGTTGGTGAAATCCTGTTAATTCGACACCTCCATCAAAAAGCTAATATAAGCAGGGATTTATAACACATTCTGCATTAAATAAAGTTCAAGTTCAGCTTTAGTCTAAAACAGAACTGGATGAAAAGACAAATATATCCTGTGTTGTGTTCAAATGCTTCCGTTTTGATCACTTTCACTAATAAGGTGTTATTGTAAATTCAGGGTGTGACTTGTTTTCCTTTTGCTTCTCCTGTCGTAAGGAAATCCCACGAAATGACTGCGTGTTGTGCACTTTCTCCTTTGTTTTAATTGGAAATAGCAGACGACTTGTTTTTAATCATCAAACTTTTCTCACTAGGTCACCGTTTTCTTGTAAACTGTGATTTGACAAACACACTTTGTGCTTAAACTAAATAAAGTTGGATGTCAGCTGAGTTTTGCTAACTGCAGAAATATCCCAGTTAGTTTTGTGAGCAAATTTCGGTCGTTTTAGGGGTGAAAAGTCTTTAGAAATATGTTTCTTTTTACACCGCTCTGTTTCTGTGCATAAGACAAACCTTTTACTGTCTGTCCTGCACACATGCATGTGCCGAACGTTAGAGAGAATTACGAAAACAACAAATGAGCCCAGGGAAAAGACTAAAAGAAGGCCGTCTGTGTTTGTTTGTTGTTTCACTCTGACTACTGCTCTAATGACTTAAAATACCAGAAAGTAAATGACGCAGATTACAAGAATAGTTTCAGTAATGGGCGATATGTTAAAGGTATTTACTGCCTTTCCTTCCATTCTTTGTTTGCCGCTTTACCATTGAATCACATTTTCCTTTCTCTGGAAAAGAAGAAATGTGTTGTTGCCATCCAGGTTCACAACCGAGCTTCAACTTCCCCCCATGACCTCCACCGCCAACATCCTGATCCTCAGAGGTTTTTAAAGATGCTTTGTTTAACGTCTGTGGAGCTC
The DNA here is from genome assembly GCF_001649575.2 of Kryptolebias marmoratus. NCBI lineage: Eukaryota > Metazoa > Chordata > Actinopteri > Cyprinodontiformes > Rivulidae > Kryptolebias > Kryptolebias marmoratus. The sequence goes on from NC_051450.1 coordinate 18,346,725, forward strand.
AAACCTTTAAAACTGTGCTGAGTTGCTGCATTTATGCAACCTGAACTCACATGCAAATCACTCTCCTTTCCCTCCTTTTTGAGGTTAGTTAGTGTGAAGCTGATTTAGTATTGATAATTAATGCCATTTATTCCCTCTTAAATATTCAGTTTCTCACATTTTTTTCAAGATTTGTTGTTTTGGTTTCAAGGCTTAAAACGGCAACAACAGCAGCAAACTCAGGACTCGTGCTAAAATTAGCTTGTTTCCGTACTGTTAGCATGCTAATTGCGTGTTTGTTTTTGTGTTAGCTGACAAGCTTTTCTTGAAAATTGCTAATCTGTCAGTTTATTTGAAATAATTATTTTTTCTTAAAAAATAGTTTTAAGGGTTTTAAGATAGCAAAAGACAACCCTCCCAAACATCCAGCACATGCTATAATTAGCTTCTTTTCGAGCATTAGCATGCTAATATCAGCTTTTGTTCTTCTGAGTTAGCTTACTGTTTTCAATCACTTTCTTCAAAACTTTACATTTGTATTTTCAGAACTTGTCTCTTTATTAAGTTGCTTTGTTTTCAAGTTTTTTTTTTTTTAGAGATGTGAGAAAAAACATAAACTCCAGAAATCCAGCACATGCTAAAATTAGCTTGTTTTAGTACGATAGCATGCTAATGGAAATGTTTGTTTTCTTTGTTTGTTTACTGTTTTCAGTCACTTTTCTCAAAACAATTATATTTTCTTTCAATATTTGTCTTTTTAAAAACATTGTTTTGTTTTTAAGGCTCATTAAATAGCTAGAAAAAAACAAACTTACTAGAAATGTGCTAATATTAGCCTGTTTTTTGTACATTAGCATGCTAACTGCGGCTTTTGTTACCTCCCTGTTTTCAGTTAAAGTTTTAAAAAATTATTCAAATTACTTTTATACATCGGTACAACAAAAAAAGCTAAATTGTATTTATTTATTTTTGCCATAAGAGAGAGATACACTTCATTGAGTTTTCACTTGCTGACAATAAGTCTTTTGTAGAGCTTCATACAGGAATAATTCTCTCATTTTAACTCTCAAAACTTGCTGGGACTTTTTCTTTTTTTCTTGTCAGTCATGCTGTTTGAAAGAAAAACAAACAAGTTAAAAAAAACCACTTTATTTTAACTAAATTAAAAGTGTTATCCATCTTGAGTTTTTGAGAAAGATGACAAAAACTCAGTTCTCACTCAAATAAAAATGTCTCTTTTTTCTGTTTCAGATTTGGACATTTTTGGCATTATCTTGTATTCCATTCTCACGTTTATGGCAGCAGTTTCCCTGATGGTTTTTCTAGAGGAATGTGTCTACATTTACAGAAAAGTACCTGCCAACAAGAAGAGTTTAATCATCTGGGTGAATGGGGCAGCTCCGGTAAAAACAGCACACAAATTATTATTATTTTTTAAAAAAAAAAGCTGATTATAAAGTTTTATATCTTCTCCTTTTAGGTGATTAGCACCATGTCATGTTTGGGGATGTGGATCCCCAAAGCTGTCATGTTTACTGATATGACCTCTGCCTGGTAGGTTTTTCTTACTTTTAGCCTCCTTTTTATGCAAACTGCATCAAAATACAACTCAAACCCCCCCCATCTTGGACAACATTTTATAGAAAACAGCCATTCTGTTGCGTAACCAGCGTGTGGCTTCAGTATCCTAACATTTCAACTAAAGGTTCATCACTTTCTTGAACCCTTTTGCTCTCGTTTGCTGCAGCTACTTTGCCGTTGTGGTCTTCAAGTTCCTGATTCTGATGCTGGAGGAGATTGGCGGTGACGAGGCCTTCCTGAAGCGCTCGAGCAAACACAAGCTGCGGATCAGCACGGGGCCCTGCTGCTGCTGCTGCCCCTGCCTCCCACACGTGGCCATCACACGGTAACGTCAAGCAGCCACGAAAAAACTCCCACTTCGCTGCGTTTTTCTGCCCCGAGGGACGAATTAGACGAATTTCTTTAGGGATCTTTATCATTCGTGTTTCAGGCAGCCTTAATTTGGTCTCAGGAAGTCTTTTTCTGTCGACAGTTGAAGCTAAATTCTTCCAAAGTTCTGTGGTAATTGTAGCACGGCTTTTAGATAAGAAACTTGTAATTGGTTCCGATAAGGGAAGCAGGCAACAAAAAAGCCAATTCAGACAGTTGTCTGTTTTTAAAGACCAAGGATCAGTTTTTACTCAAAGCAAAGATTAAAATAAGTGAACTCTGTGTAAAACACACAACTTCGCGAGGATTAGGTTTCAGCGGCTCTGATTTAAACGTATTCGTATGGCGATTGTATAACAGCGAAAGATGTTGCAACGCTGATGAGGTACAGATGTTACACAGGACCTCTGACTGGTCCGATCGCGCCACGTTGGCTTTGATGTATTATTTTTTTAGCCTGTTTGAACAAAGTCGGCCTCGGTTCTGCGAATACGGAGCCAAACGCACTCCCGGTCGTTGAACTCTGTCAGGGAAGGGGCGGCGTGTACTCAGGACGTGGTGCCATGGGCCCCAAACCCCCTTTAAGAGTTTAAGTTGCCGTGAATTCCCTAGCGTGGCGTCCCTCGGGCTCAGGTCAGCCATCGGCGTCCTGTGTTTCATAGTTGACGAGTTTCCTCTGTTTCCCCCCCCCCCAGGCGCTCTCTCTTCCTGCTCAAACTCGGCTCCTTCCAGTTCGCCATCCTGAAGATCGTCTTCACCGTCCTCTCCATCGTCCTCTGGACCAACGGGAACTTTGACGTGGCTGACGTGAGTCCCAAACGCGGCGATGCTGACCGCCTGTCCTCACGTGTTTGTCCCTGATTCTCAGACTTCTGTTTGCTGTCATTTCCTTCGATTTTTGCAGACAAATGATGAGACGGTGGACAGTTCAGTGATGCAGGTTTTTGGTGAAATGTTTAAAATTAGTCTTTTATTTTTCCCCCAATAAGAGGAAACGTCTATTTTTTTTAAAAGAAGACCAATCTTGCTTGGTCTTCTTGTGTCAAACCAGATTTTTGGACTAGATGAGGAGTTTTTAGACACTTCAAAAAGCATCTAATGGGAATGTTTACAGAGTTCTTTAGGTTTCGAAGAGAGATTTATAATTTATATCCAGCTTTAATGCTGTGAAAATAAAACAAGACAAAATAGATGACAAACAATCTGCCTTCTCTTCTTGTTTTGAGGATATTTTCCCTTTTTTTGTACAAAAGACTTAAATTTTTGGACTCCAAGGACCAAAATAAAGCAGCACTTTAAGAGTTGCATCATGGATGTTTTTTTGGGGGGGATAATAAGTCAGCTGTAGGAGATGCTTCATCAGAATTTGTTCACAACTTTAAATTAATAATGTTTTTATTCTACAGCTAATCTTTTAGCACCACATCAGAGCAGATCCATCTCCATCCCTAACACTGAAGATGTTTTCCTGATTACCTGAACGTTAACCCTTAAACTGCTTTTATTTTTCCGTATTTAATTCCCATTTTCTGTTCTGGAAATTAAAAGTTGTGCTGAATACGTGTGGCCGATAAAGCATCATGCTAGTATTAGCATTTAGCTTGCTAAGCGTCAAACCTTTTAATAAACAGTGTTTTATTGTTACCTCACTGTTGAGGGGAAACACTTATTAGAGTATTTATTTTTTCTGTGTCTCAGTTGTGTTTTCCTGCTGTTTAACTCAAATGTTTTTCAGGTGTCGATCACCGGCGCAGCGATATGGATCAACCCCTTCGTGGGCATCTTGACGATCATCGCCCTGTGGCCCGTGGCGATCCTCTTCATGCACCTGAGGACCGCCTTGCAGACGCTAAAGATCGTCCCCAAGTACGCCATGTACCAGGTAGGACGCCGGAAGGAGGCTTGTCTTGTCTCATTTGTCTCTGTTTCGGCTGGCGGCCTAAAAAGGCGCGTGTTTGCGTTGGCAGCTGGTGCTGATCCTGAGTCAGCTGCAGACGGCCATCATCAACATCCTGGCGATGAACGGAACCATCGCCTGCTCGCCACCTTTCTCCTCTCCGGCCAGAGGATACAGTGAGTCCACCGTGCATTCACACGTTCATCCACCTGAGCTGAAGCGAGTTAACATGAAGCTTAAAATGTGTAGACGTAACCGTTTCCTCACATTCTGTTAACTCTATAATAAATTCTGTTTTCTTTAGGGAAACAGTCCTACGAGTGGAAGTATAGTTAAGCTGACTAAATTAGAATAAGTATCGATTATTCACATTATAATTAACAATATATTAGTTTATAATTGGATTAAATAGGGTTTTATTTAATTTAAATTGTGTACTTTCTCTATAAAGTGCCTCAAAATTACTCGTTCTGATTTCTATGTGAATTAAACTCATTTAATTTGATAAAACTGATCAGATTTAAGCAGGAAATTGACAGTCCAACATCTCTTTAACATTTAGTCCTTCCTGCCAAACCATAAATATGTTTTGTTTTAGTCCTGATGTCTCTGCAACATCAGCAGGAAGAAGTTAAACTGCTCCAGGATGGAGTTTCATGGAGAGGATATGAAAAAAGAATATCTTACCTGTTGTAGATGGCTCCTTGGACGATCTTAATTTGGAGAAGCAGAGTTTAATTTGGTCGGATTGACGAGCTAATGTGTAGTTTGAGCCAAGCCAGGACCAAAGTGGGTCTAAAGCAGCTGCAACTCCCGGCTGCACTGGAAGTGGTACAGCTAGCTGCTTCCGTGTGCCTGTGCAAGTAGCAATCCACTTTAGCGTTAAGCTAGCCGTTAGCTTGTCAGTTTGGTCAAAGCTGAACTGTTTTTTTTTTTTTTTTAAAAAACTGAGGTCATTCAAAGAGTCATTTACGGCTTCTGCTGAATCTGTATGGGCTGGAGCTTTTCTTAGCGTTTTATTTCTCCCCAGAAACACAAACATAAAGCAGTTTTTTTTACTGTTTCTGTTGCCGACAAAGTTTGTCTGAATGCTGAAAAGCTCAGTGAGAGGAAACTGTAAACAGTATTTAAAAAAACCACCAAAACAAGGTCTTTGTCTGTGTTTTGAGATCTCTTTAATGTGGACATTATCGCCATCTAGTGGTGTAACATGGGTATTTCAGTGTATCGTTAAAATGTATGGTTGTAGAAAGAAAGAGCTTTTCCACAGTGTTTCTGGTGCTAAAAGAGAGTCGGTGATGCTTCGTAGCTCACCTCACCTGTCAGGTGTCTCGCTGACTTCGTGCCGTGTGTGTTTTGCAGTGCTGAGTCAGCAGCTGCTGATCCTGGAGATGTTCATCATCACCCTGGTCACACGGCTGCTGTACCGACGACAGTACGAGCCGCTGCCCTCAGAGGATCACGACGACAACGAAAACACCTACATGGTGGCCATGCCGAAATCTGCATGAGACCAGGTTGATTCCAGTGGGTGGGG
>NC_051450.1:18352312-18438030 GCF_001649575.2 Kryptolebias marmoratus
AGAGAGAGAGAGAGAGAGAGAGAGAGAGAGAGAGAGAGAGAAAAAAGCTTCAGGGTTATACATTCCAAGGGAACTAAGCTGCAAACCCACAGGAGCAGGTTAATTTATGGGACACTCAGGTCATTTTTTTTAACACATTCTAACCTCTGAAACAGAAATCCAGCAGAGCGGCCGACCGCCATCTTGCCAGGTGCTACGTAGGAAGGTCTGAAAGAAGCTAAATTCAGCCAAGAAGCCCAGTGTTGCTATTAACTGTTATAATTATCAGAACCTGCACTTCAAAGAACACAATAATATGTTTCTTTCTTTTCTTTGGAAATACCGGTCTAACAGACTGTTAAACCAGGGCTCGTTCCTCTTTCTACATCGTTATAATTACTGTAAGAAGCAGAACACCATATCATCAATATTAGGAACATATTCCTAAATAATAACCATTAGTCTGCACAATATATGCTAAATTAGACAAAATATCAGTTATCTACATCATATCTGTTTATTTAAGTAAAATATAGCTGTTTCAGTGTGTTTTTTGTGACGATCAGACAGCAACAGTCATGAGAGTGAGAGGCTTAGCACCTACCAAGATGGCAGCCACAACCCTTGCCTGGCGCAGCCCTCGGTCGTTTCCATGCTTGTGGCGCGTTTCTGTCTCAGCGGTTCTGACGGTCAAACTGTTGATTCTTCTGGAAATGGGGCAAAACTTGGTTTAAAGCTGGTTCTTCTGTGGAAAAAAAGGAACGTTGTAGAACCGACGGAAGCTGCGTGGCGGCTCATGTTCTGTTCCTTTTTTGATTTTTTTTCTCAAATCCTTGGTGGATTTTGTTCGGTTATCTGTGTTTTCCAGACAGTTTTTCTTGAACTGTTTAGACGAACTGTATCGTAACATCCTCTGCAAGCTGCTCAAACTATGACACTTCCGCCTCCGTGCTTCACAGATGTGCGGGCTTCTTCTCCCAGAAGTTGGCGCCGTCTTTGCCGCACAGATCAGCTTCTACTGAGACCGGCTTGTGTGTTTGAGTTTGTCGTTCGTTTGTGCAGTAATGATCCAAAACAAACAGTGTTTCTGCTTTAACGTTCGTGTTTCGACTCTTTCCTTAAAGCCGCCGACGTTCCTCCCAGTTTTCCGTCTCTGAGGGAAACGGCGACGATTGGTTGCTTTAGGGAAAATCAAGTGTCGACATTTGTTTTCCTCTGTGTGGTTAAAACCAGTGGAATTATTGTTATTTTTTTACTTAAAGCTGCGTTTGTCATGTCCTCAACTTCTTGTTTTACCTAAACGAGGACGTTGCATACACTTATTTTTTATTCACTGCACCTCTTAAGGTTTTTATTGTCCTCTTTAATTTTCAAGGATTTGTAAACTGTTAAGCCTAAAATACGTATTACAGGATAGAATTACACAATGATTAAAAAATGTCATTGTCCACACGTTTACATCTTTTAGTGGAATTTTATTTTTGTTTTTGAAACAAAAATACATATTTTCCCAGATAAACATCATTTAAAAACTGTATAAACCTGAGCTGCTCAACACTAAAACAGCTGTCTATAGAAATATGCAAGATGTATGTATAATTTCTCAAATATTACACAGAAAACTAGAGTTTGTAAGAATGATCATTTGCCTTGAATGCGAGAAGCACTTTTAAATTCATATTTTTTTATTATATTCATCAATTAGTGTAATTCTTTTCAATTATGTGAGCTCCGCAAAGTTACGTTTTACTATATTTGCATTGATTATATGTGTGATATATATATTTCAGTATATCTTCAAAATATTTTACCACGACTGGACCTGTGTTTGACTTAATAAAAAGGCATTTTAAACAAAATGTTCAGAAAAAGAAATTATGGGAGTCATTTGTGCTGTTTTGCTTGTAATACTCATCTTCCGCCACTAGGGCGCAGCAGAGACTAAAACCTGAGCCGTCGAAGAACCTTTGCGGCCCAGAATACGAAATATTTTGATTTTATTTATCCCTAAAGTGTTCGTCTCGATTAAAACGGTTTAACAAAGCCTTTAGATACCCTTCCCGTTACATTTGTGGACGAACAAACGAGCCGAAGTGATTGCTGTTGACAGACAAGCCTTCGACCAATCCGGTGGTTGCGTTTGGCCCCTTCCCAGTTTGCAGCCAATCAGAGCAGAGCTTCAATAAGCCTCCAAGTTTCGGTTGAGTCGGACGTGAGTACGTGCCTGCGTCCTTCTGCAGGTCGGAAGTGGAAAGGTCGAACCTTCAAAGTAAAACGTTTTGAGTTCGAACGCGTCAACAGTTAATTTTGTAAATTTTTAAAAATCGTAATAAAATTTGATAAACAGTTTTTTTGATTTGCTGTAGATCTAGAATTCAACATGTAAAATGCAGCAATATTAGGAAAACCAATAGATTTAAATCTGTAGAGACATATGTATCTGTAGACATATCTGTCATATCTGTAGACATATTTAATCCGAATAATGAGCAAAGATTAGATACTTGCCTAAAATACATTATATATTGCTGTTTTTTTACAGATACATTATTGTTAAGAATTAAAGGTTATTAATGTCAGTATTAATACGAATTCTGCCTCAATACGAAGTCTTTCGGATTTTATTTTGAAAAGCCCAACAGGAAGTAGTTTGTTTTCCGGTGTCTTGACGCCGATGAACCAATCTGAGCGTCCAGAAATGTAGACTCATAAGCCGCACTCTGGGAGCCGTTCGTGTCCTGCCCTGTCATTTCTGTGGACACCAATGAGCCGTGTCTTTTCGTGTCCAGCGCGGACGGCGGGAATGTGGACGCCGACGACCCAGAGAGGACAGCCCGCGTCTCTGCCAGCGCCGCCGGCGATGACATGGTGGCGCACCGTCTGACTCCTGCTCGCGTCGCATCCAGAGGCAGCATCGACTCGAACTTTTCAAAATGCGGCTCCTCTTGTCTCTGCTGAAGAACGCCAACCCGAAAATCGAGTACTACTCCCGGTTCTCGCCGTCCCCGCTCTCCATCAAGCAGTTTCTGGATTTCGGTGAGTGGCTCTCAATGGAGGCAACAAAAACAACAACAACCACCGGGGCCTTGATTTGTCTCCGTGTTTACTACTGCGCCGTCCAAGCAGCGGCTTGTTATTAATAGAAACTCTGCCCCGCTCGCTCCAGTGAAACATTAGACCCAGATGTGACATTTGGATTGACGGCTCCTGAGATAAATGAGCCGCGGCGACATGCCGGCATTTTCAGCTGCGCCTTTATTCGTGTATTACGGTCCGGCGAAGTCGGCTTCCGATTCCACGTGCCCGGTTATTCCTCCGCAGCTTTAATCAGCTCCTCCTCAAAACCCGAAATACTCAGACTGATCAAATCTGAGCTAAATTAAGCTGCACTAGTGGGAGATTCGTAAAAACACAGCATCGAAATCGTTTTGTTCTGTTTCAGGCAACTTTTCAGCTTCTTTCTGGCATCCAGACAACACTGGAACAGGTCCAGATTAAAAGACAACATTTAAACCCTTCAAACCTGAATTAGATAATCCCAATCTCGAAGCAAAATCTTTAAATCACAGTTTTTGATTTGTTAAACCTTTGTCATATTTGTAAAAACTCAAACAATAATGATTTCCGCTCATTTTCTTGTATTAACATTGGATTAGGTCCATTTTGAGACCCCCAAAACTGTTTAAACCCGGATTAAATAATCCTGTACTCAAAGCAGAATTTTTAAATCACAGTTTCTGATTTTTTTTAAACCTTTACCTTGTTTGTGAAAACTTAAAAATATTTAATTTTTGACATTTTAATATTAGATCAGGTCCATTTTAAAACCCAAAAAACTGTTTAAAACTGGACTATCTCATTCTTCGCTGCTACAGAATTGATTAAAACACAGCCTGTGATTTATAAAACCTTTATTTTATTTGTGAAAATACTAAAAGGTGTAATCTGGACCAGATTGGAACTGGTACACAACATGTAAACCCTTTAAACCTGGATTAGATAATCCTGTAATGAAAGCAGAACCTTTAAATCACAGTTTCTGTTTTTTGAAACCTTTTATCCCGTTTGTGAAAACTCAAGCTGCAACAAAAGAGCTCAAATTCCTTTTTTTTTTTTCTTTAAACTTTCACAAACAATAAAACTTCTCAAACCACAGATTGGGTCAGATTACAGATTAATTTAGTCCAGGTTTGAACGAGCTAAGCGCTGCAGATTTTAATCCGCAGCTGAAAAATAGTGGAACAGCTCCTTTAATCAAGCCGGAATCAGAAGCTAACTTCAGTGTGATCTTCAGGTTGCTCAGAAACTAAAGTGATTGTTTTTGGTGTGAAAGTTGTTCAGACTGTTTGGGTTTTTAAAGTCAAATAAAGTGAGGGGCCGCAGCGAGACACGGGGTGACCGCTAAAGAGCCGCGGCTCTATAGAGCCGCGGCTCTGAAGTTTCCCGTTCATCCAGCTGATTAAACACGTCTGTTATGCAAGTTGCTTCTGCAGCTGTGGCTTGAAGGCAAGCGACGGGAAGTGTGTGACACTTGGGTGAAGTTTGAGGTTTTTGTCTGTGGGAAATAAACGCAAAGTCATGCTTAGTCAAGCTGGGGTTGAGACATGGCGGGAGGACAGGACAGGACACGCCAGGGTTTTCATAGTTTCCTTTTTAATATCGCTGACACAGCGTTCATGTGAACTACAGAGAGGTCAGGTTAAGGTCTAAAATGGAGTCTCACTACAGTTAATCTTTTGTTGTCTTTTAGATCCCAAACACGACTCTAGTTAATGTCTTTTTGACTTCTTATCTCTTCAGATTTATGACTTCTGTGCAATTAACTGAATGTTCAGTTTGGGTTTTTGCTCCAAGCCAACGATCAACTTTCTGTGTGTTGATGTTGAAAAGCAGTTTCTCTTCTTCAGAATCAGGATCGTGTTCACAGTGCACGCTGCATGTCGCTGTGCACGCTGTCCTGCTGTTAAAGTCCCGTTCTCTCCCAGGGAGGGAGAATGCGTGTGAGAAGACCTCCTACATGTTCCTGCGTAAGGAGTTGCCGGTGCGCCTGGCCAACACCATGAGGGAGGTCAACCTGCTGCCTGACAACCTGCTGAGTCAGCCCTCCGTCAGGCTCGTACAGAAATGGTAAGGCTGCTCCCCCGGCTCGCTGCCGGCACGACACGCTTTACAATCCACCGCCGTCGTGACCTTCGACACCTCCCCCCGCTCTGCCCCGTGTCCGCAGGTACATGCAAAGCTTCGTGGAGCTGCTGGAGTTCGAGAACAGGAAGCCGGAGGACCCTCACACCCTGAACGAGTGAGTGAGAAAAACAACCCGCCGTCTGTACTTCCAAGAATTGTTCGTCCTCCTGCAGAAGAGTCGGGATTTCCAGCCGCCCTCACGCCACAATAGTTAATAAATAACAAGAGTTTTAATTCAATACGTGGAAATTAGAAAGATTCATCTTCTCTGACGTTCTCCAAATAATCGTTCGGTCATTAATCCATGAGCTTGTGTGTGTGTGTGTTTCCCACATACCTCATGAACAAAGAGGACGATTGTAAAGAAACTCTCAGAAGGTAATCATTAGATGTGGATCTACAGCTTGTGTGACTTTTTTGCCGCGGCTGGTTGGCGTTATCGACACAAAATGGCTGAAAGTCGGTGGGTTTTTACAGACATGGAGGTAAGATTGGAGGCGGTAGCAGCTGAGAGTCCTCCCCGACTCGCCGCTCGTTTTCAGGGTTTGACAAAAATGGCTGCATTTCTTTAACTTAACGTCTCTTTTTTTTTCAGTTTCCTGGAGATCCTGATTGACATCCGGAACCGCCACAACGACGTGGTTCCCACCATGGCGCAGGGGGTCATCGAGTACAAGGAGAAGTTCGGCTTCGACCCGTTCAGCAGCAGCAACATCCAGTATTTCCTCGACCGCTTCTACACCAACCGCATCTCCTTCCGCATGCTCATCAACCAGCACAGTGAGTCCCGCCGCGACGTCCGCTGGCGTCCGCTGGCGTCCGCTGGCGTCCCCCCCGCAGCCCTCTCATCTCTCTCTTTGTTTCAGCTCTCCTGTTCGGGAACGACACCAACCCGGCCCACCCGAAGCACATCGGCAGCATCGACCCCGCCTGCAACGTCTCGGAGGTCGTCAGCGGTGAGTTCCCGAGCCGCTGCCACCGCTTCTCGTTAAGTGTTGACTTCAGCTCCCGTCTGATGACCTTCGGCAGCAGTCGCACTTGTTTTTTATTTTATTTTGTAACCATTTAGGGGTCCGCCCCCCCCTCCGTCTCTTCAGGCGACGTTTCCATGTGGTTCAGATTCTCCTCTTTTTGTCTCTCGGTGGTTTCATCCTCCTTCGGATGCAGCCGTAGTCCTTTAAAGCTTCTTTAGTCTTTCAGGAATTAACTCCAAATGTCTCTCCTTTTTCATCAGTGAATTAGAAGCTAAAAATGCTTCATCTTTGCTCGTTTTTCTCCTGATCTGTGAAGTTCGGAGCCCAGTGCAGCTGCTGCTTTCCTATAAAGTCAACCTAATTCATTCGGAACTGGAGGAGCTGTGTTGAGACGCAGTGTTGGAACAAGCAGAGCTGAAGATAAAATCAGCAAAGCCACAGCCAAGAGCTAAAATTAGCCGAGCCGAAATGTGGAAAAGCTAATCGCAGCAGGTGTTGTTGACCACGGGGCTCTGCGTCGAGCTGCTCCCGGCGGCCATGATTTTAAATTTTAATTTTTTTTTTGTGTGTCTGAGAACCGAAGCCGAGCGGTTTCCTCTGTGATTATTAACGAGACGTTTAAAAGCATTCCGGCGGTGTGACCCGACAGAAGCCCCGTCAGTGACCTGCAGCAGGAAGACGAGCTGAAACAAATAAACACGCTGAGTCATGGTGTTCTGGCTCTCTCCATCAGATGCCTACGACACGGCCAAGATGCTGTGTGAGAAGTACTACTGTGCAGCCCCGGAGCTGAAGATCGAGGAGTTCAACAGTGAGACTTTTTGTTGCTTTTTTTTGTGCAATAATCCATCCCTTTGTGTGTTTGTTCCTTGAATCTGGCGCTCTGCTCTGCGCTCTGTTACTGTGGAGTCTGTGGACAGCTGACAGTGTTGAAACTGAGAAATTGTACAATTTTGTTGGGAAAAAATGGCAGCCACATGGCTCAAATGAGTTGGATTGGGTTCAACAAAAGGCTGTAAAACTAAGAGTTGCAACTGAGAAACATCTGGAGGAGCATTTCGTAACTAATCAGGTTAACTGGCAGCAGGTCAGTCAGAGGACTGAATCTGAGCAGAAACTGGGACAGATTCAGAATAATGGTCCTAAAAGGAAAACTGGGAATATCCCATCATCTACAGTTCATGACATCATCAAAAGATGTCAAGAGTGTGGAGAAATCTCTGAGGTCAAAGGTCAACACGAGGAGAAGCCAGATGTGAACACAGCTCGTTTAAGACGGACTGAGACAAAGAGGACAACTGAGCTGAGGTAAAAGGCTGGCCTCTCTGATGGTATGGGGGTGCATTAGTGTCTGTATTATGGGAAGCTCACACATCTGGAAAGGCTAAGACGACACTAAACTGTATCCAGACGAGTCCAGGTGCTGAACTGACATTTGGTTCATCGTGAAACAAAACAAAACAAAAAAATCCAACAAAGACTCAGAACCATAGGACAGCTGGAGTCGTCCATCAGAGGAGAATGGGACAATATTTGTCTAAAACGTCCAGCAGCTGCTCTCCTCAGGTCCTGGATGTTTACAGATTGTTGCCCAGAAAAGTTTTGTTAGTTTTTTTCCTAAAATCAAATAAATTCCTCAGTTTCACCACGCTCCTCTGTGAGTAAAACGCAGAGATTTTCAGATCGTCTCGTTCTGTTTTTGTTTGTTTTCCACCCAACTTTTCTTCCTTCCTTTAATTTTTTTTGTGGATTTGGGTTCTTCTGTTCTCCAGTGAAGGCTCCTAAGAAGCCCATCCAGGTGGTGTACGTTCCCTCCCATCTCTTCCACATGCTGTTTGAGCTCTTCAAGGTGAGCACAGCTGCACTGACGCAGCTTTTAAACCCCCTTCCCCCCCCCTCCCCCCGCCGGCGCCGCTCGCGACTAACGGACCCTGCGGGGCGCTTTTTCCGCAGAACTCCATGAGGGCGACGGTGGAGCTCCACGAGGACGGAGGCCTGCCGCCGATAAAGGCCCGAGTCACTCTGGGGAAAGAAGACCTGTCGGTGAAGGTAAACGAACCCCCCCGCACGCAAATCTGTAGAAGAACGTTCAGTGAGGTTTCAAGTTTTTTCTGCGTTTCCAACTCTCAGATCAGTGACAGCGGAGGAGGAGTTGCTCTGAGGAAGATAGATCGGCTCTTTAACTACATGTACTCCACCGCCCCGACGCCGAGCCTGGAGCCAGGAGCGGTCCCTCTGGTCCGTGCGTTCATGAAACCAAACATGCTTCCCTCCGTTTTATCTCAAACGGGGGGGTTAATAAAAGGAAAGGCATTTGAGTTGTCAATATTTGCTTCTCCTTTCCCGCCGCAGGCCGGGTTCGGATACGGTTTGCCCATCTCGCGGCTCTACGCTCGCTACTTCCAGGGGGACCTGAAGCTGTACTCCATGGAGGGGGTGGGCACGGACGCCGTCATCTACCTGAAGGTACCACGAGTCAGCGGGGAACGGGTGGGAGCGCTCCCGTTTCAGCCGCGAGCTTTAACCTGTTTTCCTTCCTTTCCCCCTCCCCCCACGAAGGCACTGTCCAGCGAGTCCTTCGAGCGCCTGCCCGTGTTCAACAAGTCGGCGTGGCGGCATTACAAGACCAGCCCGGAGGCGGACGACTGGAGCAACCCCAGCAAAGAGCCGCGCGACGCCAGCAAGTCCAATTACAAAGCCAACAGATAATTCTGCACGGCTCGTTGTGGAGCATGCGCTGAAACGTTGCCTCCGGGTGGCTTTTTATTTTTTCCTCCTTTAGGATTAGACTTCCACTCCACTAGTTTTAGGTTTGTTCAAGTGGAATGGCTCCAATCGCCACCCGGCGGCAAAAAACCTTCTTTTAGCGTAGCTTTCGGTGTTCGTGGCTCGAAGCTGACCTTAAGATCAAACCTCCTCTTTAGACTTTAGAACCATTCGTGACCCGGCGACTCGCGCCGAGCGTCGACCTCGCGCTCTCGTCTCGCCCGCCGCGGCTCTGCTGACCAAGCGGTCGCTCCCTGTAGCCGAAGAAGCCGTGCGCTGCTGATTGAGTCCTTTTCGTCATCAGTAAACGCTTTTTTTCTGTTTCTCCCACTAAAACACAGAGTCACGGGGAGGGAGTGTCAGTGCTAAAGCGAAAGAGGAGGAGGAGGTCTCAGCGATCCTGCTTTGCGATTGGACGCAAAATGAGGCCAGTTTGTCGTCGGCGCGGCTCGATTTTGGTTGCACTTTTTTTTTTTTTTTTTAGTCAGGGAAAATGTAATAGATGATTATTTATTAATGAGAGTTTAATTGCACCATTTAGGAAAAAAAAGACAAAAGTAGCAAATCATCAAGATTTCACAATCTGTATTTATTTTTTTTTTCTTTGTGAAAGAAAGCCTTACTTCTGTCGTTTTTAAATGCCTGCTGGATCAGTTTTAAAGGATGGAAACGAGAGCGCGTTCTGTTTATATTTAACTTTGCTTCACTCTGAAAGGAACCAGCCAGATCCTCCCCGGATAGTCCAGCTCTAAGAAAAGGACCAAAAAAAAAACGAATAAAACGCCACAGTTTCAGTCGTCGGATCCAACCAGCGAGACGCGCCGTTCAAATCATCGGATCCAGCTCCGCCGCCACAAGGGGAAAAACACGCGACTTGCACGGACTTGTTGCCCCTAAAAACCGCTTCTGGCTTCATCGGCTCCGACCTGAATCACTAAACCCTCTGAATGAGTTTGAACAAAGCTTAAAAATGTTTGTTTGTTTTTTTATTTGAGGACTAAAAATGAATTAGAAGCTGCAGCTGTTTTGTTTTGCTGGCATTGCTGATGATGTTTTAATGCTTATATGTAGCTAATATATATATATATATATATATATATATATATATATATATATATATATATATATATTTTTTTTTTTTGCTCTTATTTATACAAGAAGCAGTCATGTGGCACAGAAAGACGAGCTGGTCGAAGGGAGCAAATTCATTCCCAGTCAGAAGTGTACGAACGGTCACCGACGGCGTTCGTTTGGGCCTTTAATGACTGATCTGAACGGGTTTTTTTTCAGGGTGGAAGAAATAGAAAACATATGAGTTCCTGGCTCAGGAAGCAGCTCTCATGTCTGGGATCGGTCCTGTTGGGACACCGCAGCTGCGTCCGAGTCTCAACCAAAAAGCTTCTCCTCCATTTTGTGCAAAGCACCAGTTCCACAGCATGATGCTACCGCCACCGTGCTTGACAACTGGTAGTGTTTTTAGACCTGAAAGCTTCGCTGTGACTCCCCCCGAACATTCTTGGCTCAATCAGTTCTCGACGAGGCTCGGGCTCTTCCCGGGCGTCAGAAACCAGTCTGAGGCCGACGGTTTGGGGTCTCCTTTAGGAGAAACTGTCAGCTGCGGTCGAGACGTTAAGAGCTCGGTGTTGTCCCATCAGCACCTCCGCGAACGGTTCAATGTTTCACTCAGACTTGTGCGAACAGTTCTTGTGTTTTAAAAAAAAAAAAAATCCTCAAAGTTCTATTCTGTATTTTAATCCCACCCTGGGAAAAGGACAGTTCGGATCAGGCTCTAAAAATAAAGTGGTCTGTGCCCGTGAAGGGTGTATGTGAATGTCTAACCGCCACCGTGCGTCCTGAAACGTGTGCGTGCGCCGAAGCGTTGGAGTGAATCGTACATTTTGTCACATTTTTAGTGCACTTTACTAAACCTGGACCTGTGTGTTTCAAAGCAGACGTCTTTTTTCCTTTTTCTGTTCCTGTTTTCGTCCTCGTCTCCTTCAGCCTCTCCGGATGTAAAATGAGGGAAGAATTCGGGGGCCGTTCCCCGCCGTCCCCCCCCCCTGTAAGATTCTCATCACTGCCAACGCCTTCGAGAGCTGCCGGTCGAGCCGAGCGCCGTCTTTTAGAGAAACAGAAGATGTGTCGGGAAATGAACACTCCGAGGGGAAAAAACACTTCATTGTTATTAATCTGTACTGTCATCAGAGACGATCACATAAATAAGTGGATATAATGTGTTTGCTGTAACTGTGTGGATTTCTGTGGTTTTAATGCAGATAGTAAAGCAACTCACCACACCAACAAACAGAAGATGACTCAGCATGAACAACTACTGTCAAACCTGCAAATAAAGCAAACTGTTCTGTGTGCTCCGTTTGTCAGGGTTCTGGACTTTCTTTAGATAAGAATTATTTGTTATTTGAACCCCTTCAGGTGTCGAAACGTTCGGCTTGTTTGGGACCAGTTTCTCCAGCTTTTCTGCTTTTTGAAAATGATTTAAGTTTACCTGCAGAGAAAAGCACGGAGATCTCTTCGGTTTCTTCAGAGACGTTTTCTGAAATCAGCTTCAGCTCGTTCGCTCCGTTTCTGTCTCCTGCTGCTTTTAGCTGCTGACTACTTTTAGCTTTTAGCTTCGATTTTGTTACGTTCAGCTGAATTTATCTTATAGCTACTGCTGTGTTAACTTTTGCCAATTTTAGTAACAGTTTTGTTAACTTTAGCTTTAAGCTACAATTTTGATCATTTTAGCTTTTAGCTTCTGAATTGCTAATTTGAACATTTAGCAAGGGTTATGGTAATTTTAGCTTTTAGTAGTGGTTTTGCTAATTTTGGCTTTAAGCTACAATTTTGATTGTTTTAGCTACTGTTTTGATACATTCAGCTTTTGGCTTCTGAATTGCTAATTTTAACCTAACTATAGAAGCTAAAAGCTAAAATGATTAAAATTTGTAGCATAAAGATAAGATTAGCTAAACTAATTTTAGCTTTTAGTAATGGTTTTGGTAATCTTAGCTTTAAGCTACACTTTTGATATTTTAGCTTTTAGCTACTGTTTTGATACATTTAGCTTTTGGCTTCCAAATTGCTAATTTTAACTTTTAGCTAGGTTTTGCTTATTTTACCTTTTTCAATATTTCTGCTAATTTTAGCTTTAACCAAGGGTTTTGCTAATCTTAACTTAAAGGTACAATGTTGATCATTTTAGCTTTTAGCTTCTGTATTTCTATTTTAAACTTTTAGCTAGTGGTTTGCTAATTTTAGCTTTAAACTACAATTTTGATCGTTTTAGCTTTTAGCTACAGTTCTAATACATTTAGGTTTTGACTTCTGAATCACTAATTTGAACTTTTAGCTATGGTTTTGCTACTTTTAGCTTTTGCTGATAGTTCTGCTAGTTTTAGCTTCTGCTCTGCTTGTTCTAACGTTCCTCGGTTCTCAGGAAAGTCACTCGTTCTCGCTGTGATTCTGTGGAAACCTCAGTTTGTTGTTTCAGGAAATCAAGAAGGACACGTCTCCAAAGTTGGTTCAGAAAGGAGGCCAACGAATGTCGGGAAAATAAATCCACACGTTTCCACGAAGAAAACCTTTGAGGCTTCAGGTCAGACGGAACCCCATCAGTCGCCCCCGAGAACTCCGCTTTTTATTTCTGTTTTCACTGAGCGCTGACATCGTTCCACAAGGTTTAGTTAAATCTGACTGATAAAACATGTTTAAAAAACACTTCATATGAGGAAGATTTTATTTCCTTTCATGGGTATTTCCCCCTTAAAAACTCGGCTTACATTCACAAAGTTTGCTTTATTTTCCGCCTTAATACAAATTTAACACGTCAGATGCAGTTTAGGCCACGTTTGTAACCTCCTTTCTTTAAGTATTTCAACACAAAACATATTAATGAGTTTTTTTTTTATATTGATAATGATCTGCAGATAATCATTTACGTGTCCGGGGTCACCTCTGCTAATCTAAACCTGTCCCGACTGTGAGACATCTAGTGGCGTTTGTGCACACGGGACAAACCTGGCATCCTAAAAAAAAAGAAACGAATGTAAGAGGACGAGAGATAAAGCCGGTGCAGGGACGTCACGAGCGGTTCTGGACATCCCGACAGATATTTCTCGTCCGTGCCATCTGCTTGGTTGCCCAGACGGCAGAGGCGATGATGGCTTCTTAGCTCTGCGGGTCAGAACTACGTTTCCCCTGATCGCGGTCGGCACCTCTGAGGGACGCCGTCTCCAGCCGGTGTTTGCAGCACTGTGTGTGTGTGTGTGTGTGTGTGTTTTCTATGAGGTGTTCCCAGGCAGTGTACCGTCAGCGGAACGCGTCTACAAGGAGAGTCCGTCTACTTCTCGTCTTCGTCGCCTTCGCTCATGCTGCTGATGGAGGCTGAGGCTCCTTTGGGGGAGGTGGGGGGCGAGGGCCGGGCGTTGTACCAGCGGGCCGGGGGCGACGGGGGAGACGGCGAGCGCAGGGGGGACAGTTCACGAGGAGGGCTGTTGCAGGGAGACTCTCGGGGAGACAGCGCGTAGGACAGCATTCGACCGCTGCGCTCCTGAAACACCTGTTTCTGCGTTGAAACAAACACGGATGAAGACGTTACCCGGGCCGTGAGACGGCCTGAAAAGGGTGGCGTCGCCCAACTTACCCATGTCCCGTCGGGGCCGAACAGCTCCAGGAAGTTGCCGATGAACTCCCGGGATTTTTCCTCCCACTTCTGGATGAGGTCGTGGCTCTTCTCCTCCACGCGGTAAACAAAATGTTTGCTCTTCTCCTCGACGGTTCGAACCTTTTCCTTCATGCGGTCCACTTGGTTCTGTAGCCGATACTTCTTCTCCTACGGGTGGAGGGGGAAATGTAAAGGAAAGTATCCCAAACGAACCCTGATAGGAAGCAAACACTGAATTCAGTTTGCTTGAGCCTTACGTTGATGTAGCTGACGTTCAGCTCCTTGGCCGTGTAGCCTCGCTGAAGGTTGCGTCGGGCGTAGACGTCGTAGTCTCGGACGATTCTGGTTATTATGTCGGAGGTGGAGATTCCCTCCGTCCGCTGCGTGGGCACAAACATCCCTGAAACAAAAAAAAAACAGACGATACAACGACAAATGGCATTTTACTGCAACGTTTGTAGGCGAGACGCGCAAAAGTTCTGGGGCTGAAGCGCTGACCTGCTTCCTTGATGTGTTTGTAAACGTCCTCGCTTCCTGCTGAGGAGTACGGAATATCGTCGTGGGCCACGAAGTCGATCTGGGAGACAAATCAGAGGACACGTGCAGCAGAAAGCACGGCGGTGGCGGGCGAACACGAGGGAAGAGCGTTGGGTCATAAACACATCAGTCCAGGGTGTCTTATCAATGACGCTCCTTCAAAGTGCTGATAAGAGTCGTTGGTATTGTTTCTGAACTGTTTCACTCACTTTATCATCTGGCAGAGATCTACATGAGTCAGTGATGGGATATAACCCCCCCTAATTAAATATTATTGCAAAGAACGGACTGGTTTCAATTTAACTCACAGTCCAGGTCACTAATTCAGTTTATTCTCATTTAAATGGATTTATTTTCTGAATAATTGCCCCATCCCATTGATTTTCATGAAATTAACTCTATTACTTATTGCTTTTCTTACAGGCTTGTTGGTGATTGTGGTGCTTTAATGTTTCGTGTGTAATTTGAAGTTCAAGATGTCTGAATCCACCTTGTGTTGCTCCAGAAAGTCGGGCGTCAGAGTCCAAGGTGCGTCTCTCAGAACCTCGTCGACGTAGCGACAGTGCCTCAGCGCTTCGTAGCGTTCGTGCTCCGTCATGACGGTGAAGCCCTTGTACTTGTGGGTCAGCTCGTCGCTGCAAACTGCACGACAAACAAACAAACACACAAACCTGAACACGTTCGATCGGTCACACGTTTTATTTCCCCCACTGCGGGTTTTCCCTCGACGGGTCTGACCTCCTACTATGAGGTAGGTGTTGGGGAAAAGGTTCTTGGCCTGCATGAGGGCGCGAGCGTGTCCTGAGTGGAACAAGTCAAAGATGCCGTCTGCATAGACTCTGACAGGTCGATCCACTAAAGAAAAGGAAAAATAAAACAATGGAATTACTGAGGTTACAGGAACAATAAGGCTGCAGAAGGCCAGACGGGGAAACAACGAACGGCGGCGTGGAACGGTGAAGCGTACCCGGGGTTCCTCGGCGGGCCTGCGCCACGCTGAGCTTCTCATGAGGAGCGCGGCAGTCGCAGCTCGTCTCCCTGGCGAAGATGGCGGGCTCTATGAGAGTCTGAAACAGAGGGTGACCTGGTTATGTATGAAAGGAGGCGATCATTCCCGTCTGGTCCACCGTAAGTGTGTTTCTCCCCCACCCCCCCAGCTCTGTTTACAATAACCTACATTAGGTTATTGATGCCCAGTCCTGCGCTGAGACAACTGAGTGAAAGACTCCAGCAGAGCTTCACTCGCTGGGATCGATCTCTGAGTTTGAGCTGACATTCACTTCTCTGCAATCAACCGAAGGGGAGTGAAATGTTAGAGCCCGCTGTGCTGCTAAATGATGACTTCTTTTATGATCAATTGGACAGATTACGCCCGTGTGGCAACGGGAAATCAAAGCAGATAGCGGGCAGGGCCGAGACAGATAAGATATGGCGACAAGCGGCGGTGCCAGGACTATTTCAAGGTCAAAGTGCTGCAGTGTGAGTCTTCCTGAACAAAAAAACAAAAAAACAAAAAACTGTCTCATGTGTGCCATCTGTTGACTGCAGGAAAAACTCTCCGGCTCTCATTCATTCACACGGAGAGGGGGAAAAAAACCAAATGAGCAGAGAGTCGTGGGAGTGCGAGAGGAGGACGAAAACATAATAAACAGGTTCGGTCTCTGGAGACCAAACAGAAAGCTGACGTCAGAGTTTCCTCCAGGAGCAGAGATGTAAACAAAAGCTGCCATGACGCGTTTCACGCAGACGTTACAACCTTCGTGTAGACAGAAACAGGGTCAGATCTACAAATCTGAACATATTAATAATTAATGAATTAATCATTTTGATGCTCCTGTTGATTATTTTCATGGCTGACATTTTGACTTACACACATATTACAATCTAAATACTTGAGCATCCTCTGAGCTATTATATCCACTTATGCTTCAAAAAGATCACCTCATTCAGGAGATGGGGGCTAAAACTTTTGGGTTTTGTAACTTTTCTATTTTTAATTCTTTATTTACAAACCTTTTCTCCACAAAAAACACACTGAGGTCTACTTAATTCCTTCAGAAACATTGTTCTCCCTGACACTTGTTTGGGCTTTTTAAACTACTATTAGCTTTTAGCTAGCCTTTTGCTACTTTTAGCTTTAACAACTCAGTTTAAGCTCTTAGCTTCACGCAACATTTCTGCGGAAAATGCTATTCTCTACTTTTTCAATCTCATTTCTCCTAAATATTTTAAATACTACGTACAATCTAAAAGAAAAGCAGCCTAAAATATGATAAAAACAAGGCCTAATTCGCTGATATATTGTTGTTCTTCCACTATCACGGCATGTCGGAACCCCAGAAATCGCAAATCTAAAAGTGGCATCAACGTTGTGCTTGAAAATAAGACGTGAAATTAACATAAACAGAAATGTTTAAATGTATGAAATGCTTGCAGTCTGTCCTTTAGGAAGCTAGAATCACATTTTGTTATATAAATGTCTGTAAAAATATAAAAGATGTCAGCAATCACAGAGGTACAGAAAGGCTTCTTTAATGAGGTCTAACTGTTACTTCTTCATATTTACTGTTTTTCCATGCAGAAATCAATATTTTATAGCTTCTCTGAGCTCTAAGATGGCTGTGATTTAACGAAGAAAAAACAGATAAAACAGGTTAAACTTCTTGGCCCAAAGTGGACATGAATCAGGAGCATGCTCAGTAAAGCTCAGTCTGCCATAAGAAGGATTAGAGCTGGGAAAATAAAAAAGGGTGGTGGGGGTGGGAGTTAGGGAGCATCCAAGGACAGTAAACAGGGACTGCCTCAAAACAAAACAAGCTGATGGAGATGGAGATGGAAAATGGAGGGTTTGAAGTAAAACACGAATGCCAGCATGAGGCAGCGCATCAGAGAGGATAAAAGAGGATATCCGGACATGGGAGGGTGGAGGTGGAGGGTGGGGGGTCCTGTCTCCTCACTCAGCAGGGCTTTTACAGACCGAATCCCCTCCTCCCTCCTGCCTCCAACAAACACCCCGTCGACTCAGCACTCGGAGCATCTCCGGCAGCCACATGCTACAAGATCGGTTTCATAACAGAGGAGGAAGCAGGATCTTTTGTCTCTCTCTCACACACACACACACACTTCCTGTCTCTCACACAATGCACACACCGCAAACCAAGAAAAGGGGCCAGAGACAGACTCCCTACCGTCCGGGGATGAGGGCAGGTGTGTTCAAGCTCCTCCATTATTCCCAAAGCCTCATGGGATGCAGCTGTTATATGACTCAGCATCAGTGAGACGATGCTCCTCTCCTCGCCACTCTGCCTCCTGTTTTTGTCCCCGCCTACTCTCCGTTCTGTCTCTCTGTCCGTCTTCACCTACAACCTCCTCATCCTCGTCCTCCTCTCCGTGATCCCCGCTGCTGCGGAAAACGCAACAAAAAGGAGGTCTCACTCCGCGGCTCTTCGCGCGTTCCGCAAAAATAATTAATCTGCCTCCGTGATGGTTCGGTTATTCAGGCGTAAATGCATGTTCGTTCAGCGAAAAATAGAAATGACCGAGAAAAGTTCATTTAAAGGCGAATATATCGTGAGCAATTCAGTTTTAAACGTAACCCAGGCGTTGAACAAAAGCGGTGTTATTGTCTAGCCACGAGTGAGACATCGCGTCAATAGACGATCTCGGCTCTCTCCATGGTGACGGGAAAGAGGAGAGGAAAACGGACCAATCAGAGAGCGATACAGCGGCGTAAACAGAGGTTTTGATGGAGCGTACCACAGCACCGTCAGAGAACAGTTTAAAATTTAAATAAATACACATTTAGGTTAAATGAGGAAAGCACTTACAAAACGGTTTAAAATGACCTAAAATGAGGCTTTTGACGTTCGTGACGAGGCAAAAACAGGAGCTCGAGGACAGCTAACTAATAAGCTAAAGAATCAGCTAATTAGCTAATGAAGTTCTTGTTTATAAGGACATCAGAGATGCTCAACCAAGTCATGTGTTCAGTTAGACCCTTAAAATAGACCCTTATCAACAGCGAAGCCTTTCGTTAAAATTTGGCACAGACATAATACAAAAAAAGAAAGAAAAACTCGAATTAGCACCTTTGAAATACTCAAACTATCTTTTCGCATTTCCACGTAGCGCCAATTTTTCTAATATTTTCAGATATTACGTTAATTTTTGACATGCAAGAACCCTCTCACTGATGTAGCGACATAAAAGGCTCGCATTACATCTATAAAAACAAATATTCCAAGGTGCCTCTTAAGATAAAAATGACAACACGACGACTTAAATTCTACGGAACCCCGTAAGGGACATGTCAGAAAAAATATATTATTGCGTCCGTCCGCAAAACTATTAGCGTCACCTCGGGTTTTGAAATACTGGAGCCAATAAAACCCAAGCACAATATAATGCGAGGGAACGCAAAACATTAAATATAAACCCGCAAACATAGCTTAGCTAAGTACCCGACAAACCGTTTGCTAGCGTCATAGCAAATGTGAAAATAAAAAATGTAGCTTAGCTTCATTAACTGCTATATGCTGATTCGCCGAATTAATAAAGATATTGTGTGTAAATAAAGCCTCAATAGGCTAATGGAAAAATAAACAAACACGCTTTGTGTTATCACCATTGCTTGTACACTTTAGTACCTCTGTGGCACCAGTCTGGGACAGGACGTCATTGTGGCCTTGTGGTTGCTATGGAAACAAACTTTATTGAGACGCTCAGACGCTGACGCATGCGCATAAAGAACATAGGTTTGCGAGTTGCCTCAAATACTTATTTAGTGTTTTTAAAGCTATAGTTTTTGGTTGTTCACAAATATTTTCATTCAGCCTCCTAGAATACGTTTAGTTGTGCCTTTGTTCTTTTTTTTTATTAACATTGAATTTGGCTTGTAGCCTATGTGTTAAAAAAGTAAAATTAAGAAGAATCAGTCATTGTAGCGCTTCTTTATAAATACTTAAATTAGCTCAGCCGAGTTTAATCAGTTTGGATTCGGTTTAATATCTGGGAGGTACCCTGTATGGACTCATGTTTTTAAATCTTTGTTTTGCAAATTATAAAACGTCACATCCCCCAAATTTGCAATGTTTGCTAGAAATACAGATTAAAATAGGAAAGAATGAAAAAACATTTTATTGACCCCCTAAGGAAAACTTGTTGCATGTATTGAAATATAAAATTACTTTAATGAAAACATAGCCGAAATGTTTGCTTTTTGAATGTTTTGTTGCCAATATCAAACAATTGTTTAATAGTAATGGGTTTAAACAAGAATAGAAGAGCATAACGTTTTATTTAATTATCTTGTCTGTTTAAAATTGCCACTTTTCACAGTCTGTTTATAAAAGCTGATAATATATAAACGCATTGTAGTAAACAAGAACTCTACACTGTACAACACCGCCACCGTGTGGACAGACGAGGAACAGCATTTAAAACACCCGATTGGCTGCGCTCTCAGTGATGTCACTTCCTGCATATGACTTTCCCCGGGAAGGCGCTTTGGCGCGAGCTGCGCTGTTGTTGTGTTTGACGTGACGCCGTCGCGCATCGGGTAGCTGTCAGTTTGCAGGCAGAGAAAAGAAAGAAACCGTGAAGTCATGGCTCCGGTATCAAACCCAGATAAAGAGACTGACGTCCCGGACGGGGGTGAGTTTGCTCCTCGCGCGCTGCCCGTTAGCCGCTTGTTATGTTTTGCTAGTTTGCGCGTCGATAGCGAAGAAGCTAACGTTAGCTAGCTCGGCTCAACACCCGCTTCGCAGTGCAAACCTGCGTCTTAAACCTTTATTTTAAGAGAAGCTGGCGTTATTTAGGCTTAAATATAAAGGGGTAAAGGAATGACAGTTTTCATCGCTGCCTCGTGAATCTTCTGCACAGTTTATTTATTTAATTGTCGTGTTATCAGTCGCATTAAAAAAGCCTTCGTTGGAGTCCATCAGCTCTCACTCTCATTGCGCCACAAGCCAAACTTTATGCGAGTCTTCATCACAGTGTGTCTCATCTTTCCAGGTGACCAGGGTGATGCTGGCGGCCTGGCCAAGTCTCGCTCCAGGCGGGAGAAGAGGGAGAAGGCGGGGAGGAAGTCTGCCCTGGAGCAGCTGAAGAAAGCCAAGATGGGGCAGAAGATCAAGTATGAGGTCAGGGGAGAGCGTGTTAATGTTATGGATGCTCATGTGCTCCTCTTTTTGAGGTTGTTTTGTGTTAATGTGAAGCCTGACAGCCTAATATCACATGCATCATGTGGCTGTAATGAAACTTTCCACACAAAAAAAGTTAATTTACTGAGCATCTTCATCGTCTTTTTCCAGGTGCAGGAAGTTGCCAGTGTTTACGAGGAGGTGGATGAGGCGCAGTACTCAAAGATCGTCCAAGACAGGCAGGAGGACGACTGGATCATCGATGACGGTGAAGTTCAGCGCCTTGAATCCTCTGCAGGAATATGTGTCACTGTCTAGATCACGTGTGTCAAACTCAAGGCCCGTGGGCCAGATCTGGGCCCCCCAAGATAATGTTTAAGTTCGATCAGATCTGGTCCTCCATTTTGTGACAGATCGCATCTCTGTTGCTTCTCATTTTGCTTAAAAAAAACTGAGCCTATTTAGTGAAGTCTTCTTGTGCTGGTTAATTTTTCAGTAATCTTTGATTTTGACGTCAAAAGAGCAACAGAAAGCATCAAAGGAGACCGATCAGACTCCTGCTGATGAACTTACGGCCAATAAATTATGTCAGATGTCTGACTTGAGTTAAGAAATTCATGAGAAGGCAAAAGAAATTAATGCTAATAATGTATCTGTTCAAGTTTGATCTATTTTTCTTTGTTCAGTAAAGCATATTTGTTCCAAATTCTATGTAATTTATCCCTGGGAAAAGATATTTCATATTTCTATATGAATGATTTGACATATTACATCTAAAACCAGGGGTAAATTATGTATTTTTCAATAAATATTGATCGAGATTGACCCTTGGCTAGGACCAAGTTTTTCATTTTTGGCCCCCCTGAGGTAAATGCAACAAAGCCCAGTAGCATTGTGACGTTAAATAAACACTGAATGTTCAGCCGTGATGAGCTGATGGTGCTTCCTGCCTTTCAGATGGGGTAGGGTACGTGGAGGACGGGCGAGAGATCTTCGACGACGACTTGGATGACGATGTAGTCGAAAACAAAGGTAAGAAGGTCCTTTACGTTGGGTGAACTTTAAGGCTGGGTGAGCAAACGCGAGCGGGAACCTTGTTTTGTTTTGGTGTCAGCAGGAAAAAGAGGTGCTAAAGGAGGAGAGTCGAAGAGAGCCGTGAAGAAACCCGTCGTGTCCAAACCGAACACCATCAAGAGTCTCTTCATGAACAGCAACGTGAAGAGGCCTGCAGAGGTGTGTATTTAGAGACGCTCCTGTCCCTTTCAGCTCATCTGTCGGTTTTTTTTCTGTAGTTATTCTTTTCCTTTTGACATTTCAGTGACTAGATGATGATTTGTGATATTTTTCTCTTTTCCTTCTCACTTCCAGAAAGATGTGGATTTGTCCAAAGATGACCTGCTGGGAGATATTTTACAGGACCTGCATGCTGAGGTTTGTAGCAGCTGAGCTTCAGTTTAGTGTATTTCACCAACATTTAGCTTTTCGAACTCCACTTGTTTCAATCTTGATGACACATTATCTTCTCTTGTCCCTAATTTGCCTGACATATTATTTCACCTTTGTTCCAGAAATCCCCTCTCCTCACTCCTCCACCTGTGGTCACCCTGAAGAAAAAGAAGTCTGCGGCGTCGCCCATGAACCCATTCTCCATCAAGCCGCAGATTTCAAAGGTACTTCGACCCCTATTGTTTTATGCGGCCCACTTATTGAACGTCTAAGATGGGTCTGTCAGCTAGCCGAACACCTCAACTGAAGAGACTGTGAAACAAACCTGTCGTTTCAGGAGTCGCCTTCAGCTGCGGGGTTAAAGGCTAAAGTGATCCGACCGCCGCCTTCAGAGCCCACTCCCAGACCGTCGAGCCGCCCTCGTCCCTCCGTCTCTGATCGTCCTCGGGAAGAGCACAGAACGAAGCCGGAGGAGCCAAAGGAAGAGGAACACGATGAAGGTCAGGACAGCTTACAGCTTTGTAGTCCTTCAGCTGTTTAAAGAGAAAACATGCTTACCTTCTTTGCTTTTGTGTTCCTCAGAAAACGACTCTTTGGCCTTCGACGAGGTGGACTTCGATGAACCAATGGAGGTTGAACCTGAGGAGAAGACGCCCGTCGTTAAAGAGGATGCTGATTCTGGACCCAAAGCAGTGACTGCAGTTAAGGAGGAGCACACGGTCAAGCCCCAACATCCCATTCTGTTGTGAGTTCTTTTTTCAATTATTATTAGTCAGCAGATGTATTTGCTTACATGTCGGAGGATTAGCTGAAGTTACACAGTTACATAATGACACAACTATTAGTTATTTGATAATATAGATCATATAATCTTCCTTTTTTAAGGTCCAGCGGGGTTGGAGGTTCTTGGGGACAAGAGGAGGAGAGCGAGGTCAGCGAGGCTCCTGCAGAGGTGCAGGTCGACTCCAGCCAGCTCCCCCTGGTGGAGGGCACAGACGGGGAGCAGGTCTTCCGCTTTTATTGGTTGGATGCTTTTGAAGACCCGTACACCCAGCCAGGTGGGGCGTGAAAACGAACAACACGCAGTTTTCTGTTTCAGTCAGCCCGTTTGGATTTACCCTGATGTTTGACCTAAACTCTGCCCCAGGTGTGGTGTTCCTGTTCGGGAAAGTGTGCATTGAGTCGGCAGAGTCTCACGTCAGCTGCTGCGTTACCGTCAGGAACATTGAACGCACCATGTACCTTCTCCCTCGTGAATACGTAAGCGCCGTCCTCTGCCTGTTCACGCGGCGTGTCGAACTCTTATTTGTTGACTCCGCTGACTTCCGGAGTGTTTTTATCCACAGAAAACGAACCCGAAGACGGGGGAGGTGTCGAACACACCTGTGGGGATGATGGACGTTTACCAGGAGTTCAGCGAGCTCACCGAGAAGTTTAAGATCATGAAGTTCAAGTCCAAGGTCAGTGCTTGTGTTACTTACACGCCGTACGGAATAATGAAGCGTCTGATCTGGGTTTGTCTCGTTTTTTTTTTTTTCTTCTTCTGGCAGAATGTGGAGAAGAACTATGCTTTTGAAATTCCTGACGTGCCCAGTCAGTGCGACTACCTGGAAGTCAGATACTCTGTAAGCAGGCGCAGGAACATCCCAGCCCGTCCGACCCTGCGGGTGGTAACATCTTCGGTGCGTTGTGTTTTCCGTAGGCCGAGTTCCCCGCGCTGCCCTCTGACCTTAAAGGGACAACATTTTCCCACATTTTCGGCACAAACACTCCGAGTCTGGAGCACTTTCTCCTCAGCAGGAAGATTAAAGGCCCGTGCTGGTTGGATGTAAAGACGCCACGTAAGTCAGATGTCGAGGTTATCTCTTTTTTTGCCCTTTTTTAGGTAAAAAATCAGATACGTCTTTGTATAGATTTGTTTTATCGCTCAGAAGTGACAGATCTGCCATCTCCACCTTGCTTCTCTTAGAGCTGATGAGCCAGCCGGTCAGCTGGTGTAAGGTGGAGGCTCTCGCTCTGAGGAGCGACTTGATCTGCGTGATTAAAGACCTGCCGCCCCCGCCTCTCACCGTCATGTCCGTCAGCCTGAAGACCGTTCAGAACCCCAAGACGCACCACAACGAGGTCAGAACGCCGCCAAACGTACAAGAAAAATGTGTTTGGAACGGGAATGTTGATCATTTTGTCCAAGTCATTCTCTATATTACACCTTTAGTCAGAAATGAATTAGTTTTCTGATGAACTCAGCCTGTTTTTCTCTGTGCAGATTGTGGCTTTAGCTGCTCTTGTCCATCATCAGTTCCACATGGATAAAGCTCCTCCTCAGCCTCCGTATCAGACTCACTTCTGTGGTGAGTTCATCAAACTAATGTTTTTATCTTTTTTTTATAACGCAATTATATTTTTATTTTTTAAGAGTGGGACTCAGTTTCTGTGAATGTGTTGAAGTTTTGATGATGATGTCTCCTCAGTTATCAGTAAACCAGCTGACTGCATCTTCCCGTACGACTTTAAAGAAGCTGTGAGGAAGAAGGTGAGTCATCGTGCAGCTTTAGACCCGAAGGTAACCTGAGCAGAGTTGTATCTGTCTGCTGTTGTGACAGCAACAGGCTCACGGTCACACAAAGCACACAAATCTTTGTTCCCTCTTGTTTTTTGTTTTTAAACATCTAATAATAAAAAGAGCATGGGGGCTGCGTTGGCTCGCTGGTCAGCCTTTTAACCCTGAGGTTTGAGCTCAGGTTGAGTCAGGAAGGGCAAAACAACTTCCGAATCCTTCATGAAATGTAGCTCGGCACCAAATTATTGCAAAAAATGTCCGAATTTGAGTCCATATGGGTGCACTACAAAACAGGGCTTTCTGATCTTCTCCTAAAACTCTGCTAAGAGCTTATGGGTACTACGATGGAGGTTCGTTAGCGTAACGTTAGCTCAGACTTTCTGCTTTGGTCTCTGAGCATGTCCAGATAAAAAAAATGGAAGAATACACCAATCCATGAATTAAAAATTAGAAAATCGTGGTGACGCCACACGAACACAGACCCTCCTTTATTATAGTCAGAACTCTGCCTTTCAGCTCATCGTTGCTGGCTCAGTGCACCACGTCTGATTATGAGTGTCGAAACAAACAAAGAAAACACTTGTTGAGTTGCGATGCTGATGATGTAACGGTCTCTCCCTGTTAGAACGGGAAGGTGGAGATCGCGGGCACAGAGCGCTCTCTCCTCGGCTTCTTTCTGGCCAAGATGCACAAGATCGACCCCGACGTGTTGGTGGTGAGATGAGAAAGCAGCTTTACATTTCAGCTCCACTGTACGGCTTATCTTTGTTCTTTCAGCAGAGATAAATGTGTTTTTGTTGTTGTTGTTTTTTCCGTAGGGTCACGACATCTTTGGTTTCGATTTGGAAGTTCTTCTGCAGAGGATCAACGTGTGCAAGGTTCCCCACTGGTCTAAAATCGGACGCCTCAAGAGATCCAACATGCCCAAACTCGGGGTAAAACCAGAATCAAGGAGAGAAAAGGCTTTCCTGTAACACGCAGCACGTAGTTCAACTTTTTGTTTTCTTTCCGCGCGCTTGTTGCGTTCAGGGCCGAGGAGCCTTTGCAGAGAAGAGTGCGACCTGTGGCCGTCTGGTGTGCGACGTGGAGATCTCCGCCAAAGAGCTGATCCGCTGTAAGAGCTACCACCTGACCGAGCTCGCCGCGCAGGTGCTGAAGGTGGAGAGAGTCACCGTCCCTCAGGAGGACATCAGAAACCTCTACAGGTGACCGAGCTTCGTCCAGATCATCCAGAAACGCCCTGCTGGCTTCATTAACCGGCGCTCGCCTGCTGCGATGCGTTTCAGTGACTCTGCCCACCTGCTGTACCTGTTGGAGCTGACGTGGACGGACGCCAGGCTGATCCTGCAGATGATGTGCGAGCTGAACGTGCTGCCCCTCGCCCTGCAGATCACCAGCATCGCCGGCAACGTCATGGTAACTCGCAGAACTCAGAAATTCCAACATGTTGGCTCCTGCTGGTGATGCATTCACTGACAAAAAGAAATATTTCTACCCGCTGCCTGGTGGGGAAAATGAATTGGCCTACTTTTAAATGAACTTTCTCATTTTTCTTCCTGAAATTAGGGGAAATGCATAACTCATTTCATTAAAATGTAGCTTAATAAACAAAAAACTCAACCTTTTGTTAAAACTGAGAATTGTCACACTGAAGGAGCTTAGAGTGTGAATAAAGTCATTTTTATTTGTTTAAGACACCAAATATATTCTCACGAGCACAGAAAAGTAATTAATATTCATCATAAGTGGCCTTTAATGTCTTGATATAAAAAATAGCCATATGAGGGGATCATTTAGAGCCGTATTTGTGAGGAAGAGTAAAATTTTAAACTTTACTTTGTAAAAAACCTTTAGCCCAAAGGCAGGTCAGTGTACTCTCTAGTCTATGATACATTTATGTATTGTTACTCTCCTCTGCGTCTGACTTTAACGTTCTTTCTGCCTTTTTTTCTCGCAGTCTCGCACTCTGATGGGCGGCCGCTCGGAGAGGAACGAGTTCCTGTTGCTCCACGCCTTCCACGACAAAAACTACATCGTCCCCGACAAGCCGTCCTTCAAAAAGGCCCACCTGGAGGCCGTAAGGATGCACGCCGAAGCAGCTCACGCGCCCTTTTTTTAAATTATTTTGCTTTCATTTTCTCACAATCGCACGTCGTTTTCGTCCCTCCAGGTTGAGGGAGACGACGACGCGGATGCAGGAAAAGGGAAGAGGAAGAAAAAGGCGGCGTACGCTGGAGGCCTGGTCCTCGACCCTAAAGTTGGTGAGCGCCGCACGTCTTTAAAAAGTTATGTTTTCCGCACGGCGCTCGGCGTTTTCCAACCCCCCCTCCCTCTCTTCTCTCTCTGCAGGTTTCTACGACAAGTTTGTGTTGCTGCTGGACTTCAACAGCTTGTACCCGTCGATCATCCAGGAGTTCAACATCTGCTTCACCACCGTGCAGAGGCGGGCTCACGGCTCCCAGAAGAGGAGCGAGGTGCGTTAAACACACCGCGTCCACCTAAGACACGAGCAGGGCGCCGGAGAAACGTCGTTGAGTTTGTTTAACCCCCCTCGTTTCCACGGGAACAGGACGACGAGCCGGAGGAGATCCCCGAGATCCCAGATCCCGGCCTGGAAATGGGAATCCTGCCCAAAGAGATCCGGAAGCTGGTGGAGCGACGTAAGCAGGTGAAACAGCTCATGAAACAACAGGACGTCAACCCGGATCTCTACATGCAGGTACACACACTCACACACACATCATCTCTTTTTCTACTTTACAAGTTAACTTATGTTTGATTGCAGATGTTTGGTGTAATAGTGATTTAATGAGTTGAAAAGATGCTTAAAAAATATAAACCAGACATTTAAATCAGCTAAAAATACAATGTTTCTTTAATTAACAGCTTAAAATGTTATTAAGGCTAAATTCTAGATGGTTAAAGAGTCCTAAATATGAGAATTTACTTTGTTTTTTTATTTTAATTTGCCATTAAGAGCAGACAACATGTTTTCTGTCCTGTGTTATGAACAGTTTTTGTTTTTATACAGCATCTTTAAGAAGTACTGAAATGCTTCCCTCTGTCCCTCAGTATGACATCCGGCAGAAGGCCCTGAAGCTGACGGCGAACAGCATGTACGGCTGCCTGGGCTTCAGCTACAGCCGCTTCTACGCCAAGCCCCTCGCTGCTCTGGTCACTCACAAGGGGAGAGAGGTCAGTCAGACACGCAAAAAAAAAAAAATTCATCGCAGCTACATTTTCAAGCGTACCAAAGTCGCAGGAAGTTTTACAGTCTCACAGATCCACGCCAAACTTCCTGCCCTCCGTTAGGACACGCGGTTTATTGGAAACGGAACGGGTGGTTTTGCAGAAGAGGCCGGTTTCTCGGCAGATATTTCCTCTCGGAGCAGAGAAGGCCTCAGGCGAGTCGGTGAGGGCCGCGTTCCAAGTAGAGGACGCGTTTCTTACAGATCAGCTGCAGCTACTGCACTGAAAAGATGAAGCATTTGCGTTTTTAATCCACCAGAGGGCGCCGTTAGATCACATTTGACTCGGCCACTTCTGTTTCTTTTCCTAAACTTGTCTAAGTTTGTGTTTTTCTTCTTTTTTTTCACTTTGTCCCACCTCACATTTGATTTTCGGTCCCTTAACAGCTCCTCTGCCTCCCCCTCTTGCTCTTCCTTTTTAATTTTAAATATAATCATTCACTCCTTTTTAGATCTGGATGTTTAACACGAGTCACACTTTGTAAGAAATTCCCCAAATTAAAAAAAAAAGAAAGAAACACCAAAAAAAAACCTCATAAAATCCGATCGTGTAAGGCCTGACGGACGTGCGCTCTCAGATAAATTGGTGCAAAGGAGCATGTGACAAACAAGCTAAAGCTGGGCTTGTAACCGAACACCACACACACACACACACACACTCCCACCCTGTCAGTGATCGGACTCATGTTCATTTAATGAGCTCTAACAGTACAAGTCTTCAGCAGAGGCATCAGACTTTGCCTCAGGGGAGTCCTTCATTAAGATCCTCTTACGCACTCATTGTGTTCCCTAATAGAGGGCAGGGCAGCAACTCACCGTGCGTGTTTGTTATTCTGCCGGGTCCACTCGGTGTTCGGCCCGACATGATTCTCTGCTGCAGGTGGGAGTTTCTGTCACCAGCGAGAGGCGGATATCTTAATTGCATTTCCCCTCCTGCTCTCTTATTTACACGCAGCTCTTTATGGGATTTTGAGCATCTTAAACCCAGAAGCGGTACATCTGGGATGCAGCTGACATTGCTGAAGTTGCAGCATGTAGTAGTTATAAAAAATAAGTAGAAAAAATGAGAAGTTTGAGTCTGGAAACCTTGTTGTTTTCTGGCTGGGTTACTACTCTGACTCTTGTGCCCACTGGAGTTTCAGACTCGGTGGAAAGTGTTTAGTTGATTGTAATTTACAGTTTGAGCCCGTAGATATTCCTGCATCCTACACACTGAACCTTAATTAAATAATGTATTCTTTAAAAAAAAAAGAAAGAAACAACCATATCAGTCTGATTGAGGGCTGGTCAGAAATTATACTTTTACACGGTTAATATCTCATGTCTTGATTTTCTGATCCGAGCTGTTTAACAACCTTCTTTTTTTCTTGCAATGTAGTTGAAAAACTTAAAACAATAGAGTCGCTGAAGGTATTAAAAACCGCTCCGCTGAGTGTGTGATGAAGCCCTGACTCGAAGCAACACTTTTGACCTCTCGTTCGTGTTTTTGTGTTCGTGCGCAGCTATGCGTCGCAGCTTATTTCGTAGATTTAAGACCGCCCTCGAGTGGCGACGGAACGCTACGACACCGAGATGTTTGTCTGTATATCTGTGTTTTGTAGTTGACTTACTGGCACAAATACGGCGGACTAAATAAAAATAAGTAGAACCAGACCCTCCGATGTGTCATCACTTTGGTTAGACAACAAACACTAATCGTTACGCCCCCGTGATGAAGAGCAGCACAGGTTTTAGCCGCCTGTATCTAAAATAATTCGCTAATGGCGGCCGCAGAAACACGAAAGCTGTTTTTGAAGCCGCCTGAGCGTCCTTGGGTTACCCAGTGTGCTGAGGGGACAGTAAATAAATTGGATTGCGGTCTGTTGGGGCTTTACTACATTAGTACATCACATACGGCGAGGAGTGATGGGACATACTGCAGAGACGTGCATCAAAAGGTCATCAGTCACATCAGAACCCCCCCGTGGGCAGAGTGCTTAACTCGTGCCACGACTTGCTGAAGTAGCAGGATATCCCGCTTTGTGCGCTCGGTGTTGTGTTTACTTTGTATCCATGATCCGAGACGCGGCTCTATTTATACCGCCTGTTGGTTGTTTGGAGAAGGACTCCATCGATACGACGCGAGGAGTTCCCACTGGAGACGCAGGGCTCGCCGTTTGATAGTCCGAACAGACGCTTCGAATTCTGACAGCAAAGCAGCCGAACGTTCAGCCTCGAAGAGCTACAATTATGTTAGAAATTACTCTTTCTGTGTGAATGATAAACCTCTGCTGAAGGAGCTCAAAATGAGCTGGAAGCAATACTTTAGCTGAAACTTAAAGCAGAGAAATAGCTAAATGTAGCAAAGGGCTAAAGAAAAGGGAAAAGTAGAAAACATGCTAGCTAAATGTAGCAAAGTGCTTTCCTAAAGTAGCAAAATGTTAGCTGAAAGTATCGAAACACCAGCTAGAAGTAGCAAATACTAGCTAGAACCTAAAAGTAGCAAAACTCTAGCTATAAGCAAAATGCTAATTAAAAGCTAAAAATAACAAAGTGTTAACTTAAGACTAAAATGCTGTCAAATGCTACCTTAAAGCTAAAAGTAGCAAAAAGCTCAATAAAAGCTAAAATTAAAATGCTTGCTTAATGTAGCAAAAGGCTGGCTGAAAGTATCTAAACACTAGCTAAAAGCTAAAGACAGCAAATGGTAGCTAGAGTCTAAAGATAGCAGCTAAAAGCAGCAAAATACTAGCTAAAAGTATCTAAACACCAGCTAAAAGTAGGAAATGGTATCTGGAAACGTAAAAAAAGAAAAAAAGGCTAGCTTAAAGCAAAAAGTAGCAAAACTCTAGCTAAAAGCAAAAAGTAGCAAAATGCTAATTAAAAGCTAAAAATAACAAAGTGCTAGCTTAAAACTCCAATGCTGCCAAATGCTACCTTAAAGCTAAAACTAGCAAGAAGCTCCCTAAAAACAAAAATTAAAATTTTTGCTTAATGTTGCAAAAGGCTGACTGAAAGTATCTAAACACTAGCTAAAATCTAAAGGCAGCAAAAGGCTAGCTCATTGAAACAGAACACTAGCAGCTAAAAGTAGCAAAATACTACCTTAAAGCTGAATGCTAGCTTAAAGCTAAATATATGAAGAAGCTAGCTTAAAGATAATGGTAAGAAATGCTATCCAAAAGCAGCTAAATGCTTGCTTATTTTTTAAAGTATCAGAATAGTAGCTAAAAGTAGCATAAGAAGAAAAAATAGATCTGAAGCAGATTTTTAAGAAATTGAAATTGTTTATAAATAAAGTTACATTTTTTGCAAAGTATAAATGTTTCAAAAGACAAGTTTTCATGGCACCCATCTCCTGAATGAGCCGAACATTTTGATACATGAATGGCTAAAGTAACACAAAATATGCAGACTGCAAATAAATAAATAAAAAGGTGCAGAAAAATTTGAAGTTTTTTTTGTTTTTGAAGGGCAGACTTTACTCTGTCTGAGGCGTCTGCTCACATCAGCAGTGTCTGGTTCAGCCTCAGCCGCTCAAAGCAGCCGTTTTCTGAACAAAACGGCGCGTTTTTCCTCCTAAATGTGTTCGCTGCCCTTCAGCTAATAGAGCGCGAGGCCGGTAGTTCTCGGTAGTTTCCATCAGCGGCGAGCCAGAAGAGCCAGCTGGCATTTATAGCAGCGTTTCAAGTGTATTTGTGGGTATTGCCATTTGCACTCTTGCCCCCATTTTAATCATCACATTTGCACTCTACTTTCATCTCATGATTTAGGAGGCTTTTTATTTTTATAATTGTAACATGTACACTGATCGCCACTTTGTCCGGAGTGTAAATTCCCCCCCCCCCTCATCTGTTTGGACGAGTGTCCGGAGCGAACGTTTGCATATTGATTGGCTTAGCTCTCATCTTTCTGTCGCTCTCATTTTAAAACGAGGCCTAAATCCTCGTGGCGTTGGCGTTGCCGGGGGGTGGGGGGTGGGGGTCGGTTTGGGAGCCGCCGCGGTTTCTCAGACCTGGGAGGGCTCAGATGAGGAGGCTTAGCTGTAGCGCTTCAAATTTGGAAACTTACGTAGAACAAAAGCCGCCTCTTCTTTCACTCATTCCTAATTTTTTACTCTCGGATGCACTACTTTTTTATATATATATATATATTTATCAGTAAATACGTGCACTCAGAGTGTCGGTGCACGCACCACTGTCCGAACCCTGCCCTTTGTCGGGGAACCATTTGTTGTGGCCATACTTTATCCTGGAATGTGTGGGTATTAAGAGGGGAGTTGGGGGGGCCTGTTGGGTATTAAGAGGAAGGTGAAGGTTCAGGATTACACGGCCAAGAGGTCCACTACAGATTGATGTCCCCCTCAACCCCTCTGTGATATTTTGGGTTCTTTTGTATGACGGCCAGAGAACAGTTGAGTGGAGGGGAACGGAAATATGAAACACAGACGTCTCTCGTGCCCGTGGCCACGATGGAGCCAATTAATGTATTCACCCCCGCGAGGCGGACTTTAATCGTCTCTGCAGTCACGGAGGATTTTGAAAAAGGGTGTGATCTTTTTTTGACCAAAACTAATGTACGAGGAAAAGGGAGGTGCGGGAAAAAGTTCCAGGTTTCAGGAGGTTTTTGATGTTAACGATGCTGATTATCGCCCGCCGCCCGCGTTTCCTGCGTCCGTAACAAAGCGGACGGATTTCAGCGAAACTCTCACGGCTAAACGGCGCCCAAAATGTTTTCAGAGATCTCACAATATCACGTGCGGTTGCGCAAAACATCATATACGAGGGCCTTTATGTGAGCAGCCAGCAGCTAACTCACCCGTTTCTTTTTTGTCTAACCTGTTGCTGAAGCAGCAGAATGATCGCTTATTTACGTTTATCAGCTGTACGTGTAAATCGGCGTGTTTATGTCGTAATAGAAGATTGAATTTAACAGCAGAGGTTGGTGGAAGCTGATGATTGTTTTGGATTGCAGATTGGTTTGACCTTTGTCCCTTTTGCCAGCAAAGCTGACAACCATTAGCAGGTGTGCGTGTCAGGATCCTGAACGCCATTCTGCTGTAATTAAGTTTGTGTCCTTGTGTTTAAAAACAGCCTGACAGGAGCTCGTCGGTGACATTATTGGATGGCACGCAGAGGGGAAGGGTAGGAGTGGGCTTGGGTAACAGAGCCGAGGGTGCAGGGAGGTCAGAGTTTGGTTTAGGTTAAACCCCCCTGGATGTACATGTGTGTGTGAAAGGTTGTAATGAAGGCTAAGTAAATATTGTTGCCCCTATCATCCGTCTTGTCTCAAGTGTGACAAACCATTTCCCAGAATTAGACGCAGGAATATCTAATCCTCGCTGTTGCGTCTCATTTCGCCGCAGCGCCTTTTCGGACTCTGCGCAGCGACGCACCGGGTCTTAACGTCGCCGCCGCCCGGCCCTTTCATTCAGGGTGTCGGTTGCCGCCGCCGCCGCCTCAAGGATCCGAGAAGCCGCTTTTACATTTCCATGAATCAGACGCAAGAACACCGGCCCGATCGCGCCGGCGGTGGCAGATGGAGGCGGCGCTGTTTCCATGGCTCTCCAGTCCTCTTAAAGAGCTGGCTTTGCTCCTGATAGAACTGGACTTAACAAATAGTCACATGGGAGCAGCGCTGCTATTTTGGCTACATCGGCCCGTCTGTGATGGCCGACGGCGGAAAGGCCGAGCTCAGAATTTAAACTGCGACATTAGTAACACCTACTAATGAGGCCATGTGAGACCAGGCTAATGGCAGGGATTAGGATTGATAATAGATTGATCTGACATCTGCCGTCTTTATCAGGGCCACTGATACCACTGTTAATGAGCGGATAATTCGGAAATGGTTTTAAGTAACTTAAACAGGAGTATTTATAAATGTTGACTTCTCCTTAAACCTTGTTTTTTTCATTCGATTTATTAAATTTTGACAAACGAATGGAATAAGTCAAATGTTTTGCATAGTAAAAACATGTTTAAAAATGTTTTTGGGGGGGCTCATGCCGCGAGCGATCCCCTCCGGCGTTTAAACATCGTGTTTTAATTGGCCAAACAACAGGAGGATTGTTGGCGTTGTCGAGTTATTTTTGAATCAAAGCCGGTTGTATTAAATCAGACGGGGCTTTGTGAGCGATTGACCTTCGCGGCAGCAGACATGAGAACACAGCTCTGGCATCCGCCGGGACAGGTGTGCGTTTCGCGCTCCAGCGTTTCTTATAAAACGCAAGGCGCGATCAGTTCGGCGAACGGATGGGTTTGCGCGGCGAGAATCGGGCTTTTCGGTGTGTGCGCTGTGCATGTGCCGCCCGCCCGTCCACCCCCTCGCCCTGACGGTGGTGTGTTCCTCCACAGGTGCTATTTCAGTCGGCCGACTGTCATCCCAAAATGCTTTTCAGCTGAGTGCTTTTCAAAACAGTCGTCAGTGGCTGAGGGTCTTTTTACAAGGGTCTTCTGCCACGCTGAAGTTCAGCATGCCGCTTCTGATCTGCTGATAAGTAAAAGGGTGGATGGTGTATATATAACTGTGTGTGTGTGTGTGGCGCTCAGAACGGACTAATAACAAGGGAGAGAACGTCTTCTGATGAGCTCGCTCAATTTTCTGCTCCTTCTGTTATTTTTAGGGACATTTTAGGTGCATTTCTCTTCAGATTTATCTAGACGAACTCTAATCTGCAGCATTCAGAAGAATTTTTTTCTTTTTTTCTTTTCAAGCTTTGATTATGTGCTCATAGTGAAACATTTACAGTAAAAAAAAAACAAAACCTACATGGCTCCAAGTTATAGAACTTTCCATCACATATCCCCCAGTTTATTGGACAAATAAGATTTCCCTTTTAAGACACATTATAAGTCTCTGTAACTTTTTAGTTTTCAATTCTTTGTATATATAAGTATTTATTTTTACACACTTCAAAACAATAAAATGCTCAAGAGAACAGGGCAATTATTTTTCTGCAGAACCTCGAATTACAACAGGAGAAACAGGATTTTCTGGACTAAATTTCTTGAATGGAATTGTTTGAAGTGAAAATCAGCAGAACGGTAGCTAAAAGCTAAATGTAGCTGAAAGGTAAGGTTAGCAAGACTATTTGAAAGCAAAAAATAGAGCAAAGACGCTGAAGAAGAGTTCAGAAAACAGATTTGAAGGAATGGAAGAGATTTTCAGTTATGTAAATAAGTATAAAAGTTACAAATACTAAAAGTCGGAGCTCACTGTTCCGAATCAGGTGAAATATTTTATCGAAATAGCACAAAGTGTGCACCAAAAAGCAACTCTAAACAGGAAAACATTAGTGTAAATGTTGATTAAATAGCAGTGTTGGCAAATTCTCTGCATAGCTGTGGTGCAGTCACAGGTGGAGGAAGAGGAGGAGGAGGATTCACACGATGACTGAACGATCGTGACGCAAATTTCTGACGGAGTGCTGCGCCCCGAAGCTTATGGATTCCTAGTGCACATGCACAGCCATAAGACATTGTTAAAAGCACTTAATGAAATGAGAATTACTAGCTGTGAAAAAGTCCCGTCAGTCGGCGGGAAAGTGCGGCACTTACAGGGGAAATATTCGGCAAGCTATTAAAAATGTGTAAGTTGTCGCGTTAAAGGCGTTTTGTTAAAACGGCAAGCCTCAAAGAAACTGTTGCATGGAAGAAATTTGATTTGGAGTTATTGGTTTTTTTTTTTTTCCCCCCTCCCGTCCAGCTGCACTTGTCAACTAGATAAGATTTGTTAAATCTCATGAAGCCGTGCTCCTGCAGACGTGTCTCTCTCTCTCTGCACCACTTAACCAAACCACATCTTCTGGTGCCCCCGAAGCCCGAATCCTGGCAGCTCGAGGCAGATTTGTTGGGCGCATTATGTTTTTAAAAAAACGGGCCGCACAAAGGAAAAATGTCACCTGTAAGCTGAAATACGGCAGTAATAGAAGAACACTTCACAGCACTCACGTTACTTAGTGGCCGTGAAAAGCCCGGAGCTGCAGACCGCTTCGCAGCCGGCGTGCTGCGACTTGCAGCTTTTTAAGTTTATTGGGTCTGCAAGTGTCGTAATTTGGGCGATACGGCGCGGATTGCATGATTCTTTTACACAAATCCTGTAGAGACTGTAAATGTTAAGATAAATATAACTGATTTTATTGAATTTAAATCGCGTAATAGCGAAAAGAGCCGTTCGGTCGCTTTTGTTTTCCTTCAAACCTGCCTCGGGTTTTATTAGCTGTGGTGTCACGTACGGATATATTCTGCTAAATGAGAATTGCGCTGTCTGATTTAAATCCGAGCTGACATCTAAGTACTGCACCTGATGCATAAAAAGCAAAGGAAAGGAAAAAAAAAACTAGGATAGGTTTTTAACAAATGCAAAGAGAGAGGAAAAAAAAGAAATGTATCAGTCTGTTCAGCTCACAAGTCTTCTGTCACGATCCCTCACTCTGCGGGAGCACATTTCAGTGAAAACTGCTCAATTACTGTCCAGCTTAATTACCGTTTATTAACACCAACGAGCCGAGAAGGGAAAGAGGCTGA
Organism: Kryptolebias marmoratus; assembly: GCF_001649575.2. NCBI lineage: Eukaryota > Metazoa > Chordata > Actinopteri > Cyprinodontiformes > Rivulidae > Kryptolebias > Kryptolebias marmoratus. Next base: position 18,388,320 of record NC_051450.1, read on the forward strand.
CACCTAAGAATAATGAGTGATGTTTTACGTTATGATTAAAAGAGGGAGGGAAGGAAAAAAAAGGGCACAGCAGCTAAAGAGTTTAACAGATTTTATAAATTGATTGAATGAGGGTAAGCAAAGTAGGTAAAATAAGACCAATTAAAGTAGAGTTTTTGGCGGATGTAAAGTAATTAGCACCAGATGCGTTGTTGAAGGAAAGGGGGAAAAAAAATAAAAAGATTTTCAGCACAAATTTGTTAATCATCATTAAGGTATTTCAGTGGGACGGCCTTTCTGAGGGCTAACCCGAGGAAATCCGAGTCCTCCGTCGTGCTTTTTCAGTTGTTTGGTTCAGTATGAGCGGCACGCACGGTGGTGACGAGTGTAGTCATCGGGGTGAAGACACACACACGCATTCTTCTCGCCCCCCGGGGAATCGTGTTTGCATTGGTCCGTATAGAATGCGCGTGTTGGCATGTGTTTAAAGATGAGCGCCCTCTCGCGCACACCGGCATTCCGGAGCCATGGTCAAACGACTTGTCTTTCACGCCCGTCCCGCCCAAACCGGCAGCGGGTGGAAAACCTGCCCGAACGACCCGACACCCCCCCCCATCGATGCACTCTCGCCTCGTTTCGCTTTAGCTCCGTCTCCCTTTTCCACATCTCTCCATTCATCACTTCTTTGGCCTCCTCGGGAATATAAATTTATGCGCTATGCCAGTGATTCCCAGCACCCCGGTAACGTGTGGGGGTGTTGGGATTTACAAAACAGTGTTTGCATAAACCACTCAGAAGAACCTTGAGAGATCGGAGTTATCTTAAGGTGGTATCTGACTGGGCTGCAACTATTTAAGACTAGCTGGTTGTTCAAAATGGCGACAAAATATTTCATTTTAGAAACTATTATTATGACAGAAAGTCCTTCCTGTTTGCTGCTCCTTCAGACTGGAATCAGCTGCAGGAAGACTTGGTCTCCTTGAATGTTTTGAAAGATTTTTGAAATGAGGCATCTGCTTGTTTTCTGGGTTTTATCTCTTGCTCGTTCCTGCTGTTTATTATGATGTCCTCTAACTGTTGTTTTAATGTTTTGTAACGTTTGTGTGCTGCTGCCATTCTTGGCCAGGTCTCTGTTGAGAAAGAGGTTTTCGATCTCAATGAGACCTACCCGCTTAAATAAAGGTTAATAAATAAATAAATCAAATTGTTGCAGTCTGACTAAATTCAGAGTGCGACCAAGTAACCAGCGAGCAGCGTGACTGCATTTTCAGAGGCCACTGTTTGAAAAATTACACATTATTCTTTTAGGTGTCGAAATATAACTCTTCAGGCCAGTTGGGGACGCCCGAGACAAAACTGAGAAGGGTTTGAGATGACTCTGCAGCTAGTTTGAGACACTTCGGAGACTCCCTTGCATATTCTGGTCACCTTAAGACCACTCTTCAGAAACACCACTTCAAAACTATCGAAACTATCCAGAGACTCAAAGACTCTCACTTTTTAGTGCAGCGCTATTTTTAATTCTCAAATGATTTCTTTTTAATCCGAAAATCTGATTCCTGTTACCAAATGTTGCTCTGACAGCTCTCTGAATTTTAGCGCTGACAGTCAAAAAGTCCCAGATGCTGCACAGATGCTGCACAGATGCTGCCCAGGTTGGCTGCTGCTGGTGAAAATGACCCACAGAAAGGTTTAGAGGTGTGGCAGCAGCGCTAACGTTCGTATCTCACTGGGCTGCAGCTGTTGGAGACTCAACGCTGTGAGAAAATAAACAAATCTATTCGTCGGGGTCTGACTGATTTCTGAGTCATGAGTCTGCGTTTTGAGCTGCCAGTATTTTAAATTCGAGTTTCTTTCTTTATGCAAACCTAAAGTAACTGTGGACATTATTTCATGGCCTATCTCTCCCCTCAGCCTGGTTTTTACCACCTCTGCAGCTGCAACCATGTCTATCATTTAATTTACTGGAGCAGACGGTACAGACAGATAAGCAGATCTCAACCATTTTTTTAAATAATTGTTATCTGTGAGGTTTTTAGACCTGAACCTTCAGGGCTGTGTTCTCAGATAGTCTCTGTCGTAGGAGAGCTCCTGTGCAGGTGTCTAAAATACAGCTTTGGCGCTTGAGAATATGTCGAAACTAACGTGAGAGCGGTTGAAGACGCCCGCTGCAACTCGGCGACTACTTCGATTGAAAATGTGGTGCGCTGATTCTTTTTGAGCATGCTCAAAATTCAGCCAGTAAGTGATGTAATAAGTTAAGCCTCTGAGACTCGCACAAGGAAATTGAGAACCGACGTTCTGGAGCCTCCCTCATGAATATGCTGTTCGCCAACCAGTCTCAGTGAAATGCTACCTTACAGCCCTCCCCAATAAAATCTGTGAAGTAAGTTAGAATTTTCCAGGAGTTATTGCACTTGTATGATATTTGTGTATTTATTGAAGATTTTCTCTCCTTCGGCCACAAACGTGACGACTTCCTGAAGTTAGTTTATACTCCTGTAATCAGTTTGATTTAGGATTAATGTTATTAAAATCCTGATTCCTCTCCTAAACAAGCAGGAGTCGTTTGGCCTGCATCAAAGCTCAGCAGCACAGTTCCCTATCTGTGCTCAGGCTGAGTTGTGTGTGTGTGTGTGTTGTGGTGAGACCTTGACCTTGACTGCAGTCCCTAATGGAGGAGGCTGTTCTGTGAATGACTCAAACTCCCCACACCGCTCACTGGTATGTAGCAGCTCATAAAGCATGCTTACGTCCCGCTCGGGTTTCAGGGAGTGGAAGCCCGGCCCCGCCCCTTCGTCGCACTCTGAAATAGCCACGTCCTTGTCCCCCCCGCCCCCCCACACCGATCACAGTGTGAGTCGGAGTGTTGTATATATGCGGCCGCGGTTGATTGAGGAGCAGATTGCTGGTGACAGGTCACACTGCGTTCTGTCGCTCCGACCCCTCAGATTAGCGACCCAACCCCCCCCCCCCTCTCTCTGAGCCCCCACCTGTTAGGATCACTCACACACGCACACACAGTGGACAACCAGCATTAACAGACCTCTCTCATTTCTCCGCCGCTCACCCTGCTGGTTATAAAGGCCATTACGAGTCATCAAGGTGCATGTGTGTGTGTGTGTTTGCGCGCGTTTCCTGGCTAAGAGTGTGTGTGGGTTGAAAAAGACGCCTGTCACAGCACGCTCTCATAATTGCCCTCTTAGCCAATTATCCCCCATTTAAAAGCAACTCACCTGCTCTGTTCCCGTGTCCACATGAATACGTGCACACTCACACTCTCACACACAAATACACACTCGGTAAATAACACAGAAGCTTAATATTTAATCATTGTTTGTCCCTGAGTGATTTGTTTGTTTACCGCGTTTGTGTGTGTGTCGTATCGCTTTTTGATGTGGAAACCGCTCACGCCATTTCCTGTCTTCCTCAGATCCTGATGCACACCAAAGACATGGTTCAGAAGGTAAGTTATTAGGTTTAATTTGTAAAAACGGGGCGCATGGCTTGACCACATGACCAACACACAACTGCTGTAAATCATCTTACATGTGTAGAAAATGATGTCGAAATGTAAGGCGAAGGTTGCCTCTTTTGTTACGGATTGTTTCTTTTATTTTCCTTAATCAGAAAGCCCTTCATCATTTTCACAGATCAGACCAAAGAGGGGTGGGCTGTAATATGTTCACAGCACACATCTGTGTGAACAGTATAAAGTTGTTTGGATTCATGGAGGCCTTATTTTTAGTTTCTTTTGAGAACCCCCATTGCATCACTCTCACACGCAGCACATTGGAGGGGATTCCCTTCGCAGCCCGCGGGCATCGTCACTGACCTTGACTCCGTGCTCCGAACACATTTCGCCATCTGGGTGCGGACAGCTCGTCGAGAAGCCGCGGGCTCGGCCGCCTGTGATCATTTCGGCACTGTCGTTACAGCAGGAGCTCATGCGATTGGATTTGCTACGGCCGAAGCCAGCGCTGAAATAATTGGGGAAATCCCACTTTCAGATCGCCTCCCTGGGAGAAATGTTCTCCGAGTTTAAACCCCCCGGGTACAAGTCTGTACTACAGCAGCATCAGGTTTAAGGCTTGAATTGAGCTTGGGCTGCTGCAGATCAGCATTTTCTCTAAATCATCTGTTTATTATTGTAATTAACCAAACTAAAAACTGATAACTCCGCTGCTGGGGTCGTAGGTTTGAACGGTTTGACCAAATATTGGGTCAAAACGTTTGATCCAGTTGTTGGATTGGAGATGAGCCAGTAAAAACATGTATGAAGATGTTTAACCTTTAGTTTGCACTACACAATTAGCTTGGTTTCCTATAATAAAATGAGTTGATTCAAGCTAGCTGTTCGTCCGAGCTAGCAGCTAACCAGGTTGGAATTAGCTAATACTCCCAGAAGTTGGGTTGTTCTTTTCAACCCAACTTTTTAGTAGCTTTGATGCTAATTCCTTGTTTTTTTTTTATTTCCGTATGCATGACTCAGATGAATCTGGAAGTTATTTATGGAGACACCGACTCCATCATGATCAACACTAACAGCAAATCTCTGGATGAAGTCTTCAAGCTGGGGAACAAGGTTTGGTTCGCCTCTTTGCACGTCCTCTCCCGTCTCCTTTCCTTCTCAGGTGCTCGACACCGACTCCTTCTGTGGGTTTTCTCTTTTTTTTTCAGGTCAAAGCAGAAGTAAACAAGCTGTACAAACTGCTCGAGATCGACATCGACGGCGTGTTCAAGTCCCTCCTGCTGCTGAAGAAAAAGAAGTACGCAGCTCTGGTGGTGGAGCAACAGGGCGAAGGGCGATACAGCGTGAAGCAGGAGCTCAAAGGCTTGGACATCGTCCGCAGGGATTGGTGTGATCTGGCTAAGGAATGTGGCAAGTATGTGAAATAAACCCAACTCTGGCATTTTCTCTAATCGCGAACCAGATTCAGAATAAAAAAACTGTGAGAAGGGAAGGGTTTCATGTCCGTGTTGTCAAACTAGGGGTTTGTTAGTCTGTTTGCTGTTTGATTTATCCAACATTGTTGCAAAGATTTAAAGGAAAAAGGAGCTTTAGCTTTCTTTTTTCTTTAAAGATAAGGTGATCCTTGTAGAAATAAATGGATATCTCAGTGACTTACACACAAACATGCATTCAGGTAGAAATGTTTTCTAATAAAATGTTGAAAAATATGACAGTTTATTCTGAAAACAATGGGAATTAGATCTAAAAATCTGCCTCTAATGGTTACTCCTCTCTTCCAGCTATGTGATTGGTCAGATCTTGTCCGACCAGAGTCGTGACGCCATCGTGGAGAACATCCAGAAGCACCTGATGGAGGTTGGAGAGAAGGTAGCCGGTGGAGATATACCCCTCAGCCAGTATGAGATACACAAGGTGGGAGCGTGGCTGCAGCTGGATTCTTTCTGACCTCCCACTTTTAAGGTTCGCTGTTTCCTGTTTGTCGATCATCTACGTCTTCACCTTCCTTTCTCCTCCTCCTCCAGGCACTAACCAAAGATCCTCAGGACTACCCGGATAAGAAGAGTCTACCTCACGTCCACGTTGCTCTGTGGATAAACTCTCAGGGGGGTCACCGAGTCAAAGCTGGAGACACAGTCTCTTACCTCATCTGCAAGGTGCATAAAAAGAGGATATTTCCTCACTGTTACATCATAACTTGTGAAAAGCATTAGCTCATTGGTATTGCTCTTCAGGATGGCTCCACATTGGGAGCCAGTCAGCGAGCGTACGCTCTGGAGCAGCTTCAGAAGCAGGAGGGTCTCGGCGTGGACACGCAGTACTACCTGGCCCAGCAGGTCCACCCTGTCGTTTCTCGCATCTGTGACCCGATCGAGGGGATCGACGGTGTGCTCATAGCCACCTGGCTCGGTAAGCTTCAGAAGACTTCAGATTGTGACTTGAGTCATGTCACATTGTTAGGATTTCTCTACATCAGCGGATCCCAAACTTTTTAGGTTTTTTTGGTTGACCCAAAAAATAACAGCAGTAGAGATTTGTGATTATTTTTAATTTAAGTGTACAAACATTGCTAATAGGCCATTAAACAAGGCTATCATGGCCAAAAGAAACTACCATTCTAACTATTTTTTATCAATTTATGACCCCTGTTTTGGTTTCTTGTAACATTTGTACCAAAACTCATTCTCTTAGCAATCTTTTTAAGCTTACTTTAAATTCCAGCGATCAACTCCGGACCCCACATTTGCTGTTTCATGAGCCACAGTGGGGTTCTGACTATGTTTTGCATAAACCATGGAGTAGAAAAGTCAAACTGCACTGTTTTTTTGTGTTTCAATGACACAAACTGACCTCTGTAAGTTCATGTGACCTCAGCAGTTCAGACTTAGGCCTTGTTTAAAGTTACATGTAAGGGGTACTGGGTCCTTCTTGGTTGAGTTTTTGACAGCAGATGTTGTGTTAAACCACCAGTGTGTCCTTTCAAACATCATCAGATTAATAGAAAAGCACATCTAAAAGGAGCCATAGGAAGTTTGCAACATCTGAGGTGATAATATTCTGGTAAAAGCTCCAAACAGATGTTTTATTGAAGGTGTTGGAGTTTCGTTTGTTCTCAGGAAAATGGTTTTAATTCTGAGCGTTATTGTCTTGTGTCAGGTCTGGACCCGAGTCACTTCAGGTCCCAGCAGCAGTATCAGAGGGAGGAGGAGGCCGACGGCATGCTGGGAGGACCGGTTCAGCTCATGGATGAGGAGCGTTATAAAGACTGCGAGAGGTTCACCTTCACCTGCCCCCAGTGCTTCACGGACAACACCTATGACAGTGTCTTCCAAGGCGCCGTGAGTAAACGTGGACACGAGCGTGAGTCGTAAACGCACCATTTGCGGCTTGTTCTGCAGAACTGAGAAATTCAGGATTTGGGGATTTATGCCGTTACTAAGAAGGAAGTGTCAGGGTGTGAGCTGCTGCAGAGGCGCTGACGCTCACACCTGCAGACGGTCATAAAATAATGTATCATTTGGATTCTCATCAAACCCCTGAGTGACACCTTGTGTCCTGTGGGAAAGACATGGTCGTCCTGGAAGAGACTACTCCCATCAGGGTTAAAACGTTTCACCAGAGGCAGCTTTAATCTTTATTTGCGCCGGCCAGTTTTCCAAACCGAGCAACCCAAGTTTGGTTCAACAGTTCAGGGTTCTGCCTCACACAGACTGAAGAAAAAGTGTGTGGAGACCCAAATGAAGAGTATCTGAGGGTTGGAGACTTGTGTTTCCGAAGGCATTTCTGTAAAACTTCTTCCTGCTTTAGTCATCCTCCATATTGTGTCTCTGACTGTATTTTTAGACAGCTGCCTGGCTCCAGAACGGACTCTGTTTTCATTGGCATAGTTTGGACTCCACAACTTGAAAAGCCTTTCCTTAACCCTGCTGCTCTGTGGACACACACACACACATATACACACTCATCTCCTTCCATTTGTCAGGCCAAGGTCCTGTGCTGGAGTGTTATCAGCCTCTAATGAGGAGCAGGGCACGCAGCTTTTTCTTGTCTGGAAGATACTAATAAAAGTGACAAGCCTCTGTCCTCGGCAGGAGCAGAGAGCCCGCGTTAAATGAGGCAGGAGTTTTAAACACACTCCAGGAAAGGATTATGTCATTACACTTTTAGGCTTGATTGTGTTTTACTTAAAAAAAAAAAAAAACAGTCAAAAACTTAATAATAATAATTAGTTGGAACCTAGCATTCCTATCACCTGCCACCTTTCACACCAGTTTCAGACTGAGACTATATTTTGTTAAGGAATGATAAAAGTGTAGCTGTTTTGGTCAAACCTTGTAAAATAAAGTGATGTGAATCATTCGATGTTACACTGAGTGACTCTCAGCTACTACCACATCAAATTTTAGCTCAATATCTATCAATTCACTGCGTTATGGCCGTTTGTTGTGTTGGCTAACGTTCTTATGAGCTATTTTGCCGGCAGACGAGGTTGATTGCAAACAGTTTAAACCAGTGGTGTCCAATCCTGGTCCTCGAGGGCCACCATCCTGCAGGTTTTACTTGTTTCTCTGCTCCAACACACCTGATTTGAATCAATGGGTGATTAACAGGCTTCTGCAGAACATGAAGAGGTAATTAAATGATTGAATCAGGTGTGTTGGACCAAGGAAAGAAGTAAAACTTGCAGGATAGNAACAAGGAAAACATGCAGGACGGTGGCCCTCCAGGACCAGGATTGGAGACCCCTGGTTTTAAACAAAGATCTTTCACCACCTGTTAGACACACACCAAACTTTAGGTCAGTATCTGTAAAATTAATCGAGTTGTAGCCTTTTTTTGTTTGTTTTTTTATAGACAGTTGCCTGTGGCAGACATCTTGAATGAAGTTGAAGCCAGCGTATTGTTAAAAAAAACAAGAAAAATCCCTTTGACACATTTTCAAACTTCAGAATAACCAGGAACCGAGAGCTCGCCGGCCCTGCGTGAGTACGAGGCCGGCATGCACACAGGCGCGCTGCGAACCGATAAGACAGTAAGTTAATTAAGGTGGCGAACACGGTCTAACAGCTCAGTGAGAAGGGGAGGACAGTTGGGGCCTTGACTCCGTCGCTGACACCGAGCCAGAGATGGTCGGAGGAGGCGGTGATGGATGATGGAGCACAGACAGGGGAGGAAAGCTGTTTGACGGGGGGGGGGTTAGCCAAAGAGGGGGGACGAAAAGAGTGTTTGGTAACCTGCGCGGACGGCAGGAAGCGGAGCGCTGTTCAAGCTGCACGTTATCAAACAATGACATTTCACGTCACTAACGAGCCTCGCGAACCCAGTAAGGCACTCCGTTCCGTGTTTTGTCGTTTTATTTAACACTCCTGTAATAAAACGGCTGCCAAGCAGGCGGTGCGTAGTTTTGAACAGATACGTCTCGTTTAGGTGGGAGAGTTCTTGTGTCAGAGCGAAGTCTGGAATGAAACAAAGTGAGATAAAGAGCTGGAGAAGGGAGGCTGCTTTCACCAGACTCAAATTAAAGACCTAGCATTCCTCCTGCCTTTCATGCCGGAGCTTTAAACTAAAATCAGTTCATGGTAAAATTATGTAAATGATGCTAAGATCTCAGACAGTTGTTGGGGATGAGCCTCAGCTACTTCCACGTTCATTTTAGCTCAGTATCTGTAAGTTAAAGCTGCTTTTTCTGCTGGCCGAGGTTGATTATCTGTGTTAAACAGTTTTAAACATACAGCCAATAATTAGTTTAATCAGAGATATTGGCTCAGTGTGTGTTTGCTAATGTCTGTTAGCTTTGGTGGTTTGTTTCATTCAAAGAGAGAGAATCAAATTGTCAGAAAATGTGATTGTTTTTTTTTCTTTTCCTAAAAATAAAAGTCACACAAGTGTGTTACTGGGTGTGTAGGGGGGTGTCACATGCATAGCTCCCCGTCTTTGACTTCTCCTCAGAAACCCTTTTTTATTTATTTATTTATTTTGCTGTCAGTGCGACAGGTAAATGGAGTTCAGGTTCCGAGGGGGCAAGTGTTTAAAGTCGTCACATTTAGTGTAATTGTCATGTACCATGGCTTGGTTTTTTTTCTTCATTGCATTAACTATGACCCTTGCTGTCAAGCGGACAGTTCAGCGGGGTCATGCTGACCCTGTTTTCGTCAGGCTCCAGTAATGTTAAAATTTACTGGACTGTCGGGGTGCTTTCAGCTCTTATACCATCAGTGTTTGACATGTTCTTTTGTGGTGCTTTAAAGTTAACGGACAAGTTTCTGTGTTGCAACACAACTGCTTTTCCTGATTACAGTGGTAAAAAAAAAAAATGGAGCTATGATGATTTCCTGTATACATGCTCTATATTTATGCACAGGAGAGTGAGATTATAGTAATTGCATGACCTCTGCAGTAGTTTCTGCTGACTTCAAACAGACTCCGACATGTAGAAACCGTGTAATATATAAATTGGATTTGGTTGGCTAAAATACGGCTCTAATCTCTGATAATTGTCCTTTTTGTTGGTCAGCATTTAGTCCTTCCTGTCGCAGTGCTGTGGAAATGAAAATGTGAAGCGTTATTTTGGGTGCTCTTGGTGAAATGCAGATTTGGGACAGCATCTCGCTTAACCTGGAACTAGTTCGCGAATGATGTTTGTGAACGAGTCTCCAAAATGTCTGGGAACATTCACGAGGGTTCTCAGTTTCCTAGCTGGAGTCGTAGGGCCTTGTTTGAATGTTAAACATTCTCAGAGTTGCTGCAGGGGAAAAAACAGCTGAGGCTACAAATAATAAAGGTGCTAAAACCTGCTAGCGCTGCTGCTGCTTTTGGAGACTAGTTGGTGAATCTAAATCCAAATTGTCTGAAAAAAGGCAAATTTCTTGTTGCCGTCTCAGCAAATTCTGAGTGTTTGCAACCAAATGAAAAACGAATCATGCAGCTGCGTTTTGCACAGCTAATTTGCGAAAATCTGGCTTATTTTTGTGTTCACGTCTTGTAAAACTCCGTAGTCAAATGCTCTTAAGATGAATTCTAGACGCCAGGGACAAAATCGAGACGCCCGCAACGACTCGGTGACTATTCGGGGAGAGAATTTGTCCCGCAAGTTTTTGTTCAAAATGCAAGCGACAATCTGCGAGCATCTGAAACTCAAACGAGGAAGCTAAGAACCCCCGCGAACGTCGAAACACACCATAATTGTTTATTTTAAAGGTCTAAATGTGTCGATGTTTATTTGTAAGGTGTATTCCTGTAGAATAAGTTATAAACGTAGGGCAGCTGCTAAGGTGGGAACGATGTGGTGGCCAATAAAATGATGTACATCCTAGTGGTCACTTTTATTATTGCAGCTTCAAACGATAATTCGCCTTTTTTCTTGCGAGTCGCAGCCTGGTGAGACGCTGGCCTTTGGCAGATTGTGTTTCAGAGTCCACCAAAGCGAGTTAATAAGCTGTCGGTTCATCTTTCTCTTCAGGGCGACAAGCTGGAGGCCGGTTTGATGAGATGCTGCCACGCAGACTGTGCGACTCGTCTCTTTCGTCACGTTGACAACATCAGCAACAAACTGCTGCTGGACATCCGCCGCCACATTAAAAAATACTACTCTGTGAGTATTCCTCCTTTCATTCATGTTCGTCTTCTTTGCTTTTCGAGGCTAAACGTTAAACCTTAAACCTGATATCTTTCGTGTGATTTGAGGCTACATTTAGGCTTTAAGCAGCATGAGCGGTGTTGCTTAGAGTTCAAATATCTCTAAACACTTTGTTAAATAATTTCATTCAGTGGTTCATTTGACAAAACACAAACTCAAGTGGTTCAAGAAACCCCCGCGTAGTGTAATGAAATAGTCAAAACTTGTGAAAATTGACCTTCCGCAAAGTGTCTATGAAATGTTTAAACTGTATTTAACTCAATGGGGGTTGCAACAAATGCAGTAATGTTAAGAGATGTTAGAGTAAAAAAGAAAACCTCAGCAGGGCAGCAGGCTGACATTTTCAGCCAAAGATCACACTGTGTGTAGGGGGGGGGCTTGCGGGAGCAAAATAATACCTAAATTACCATTCATATATTGAACTTTAGCCAGAAATTGCATATGCAGTTGTCTTGGATGGCATACATAAACACCAGTAATGACAAAACACATTCACTTTACACCGTTAATCCAGCAAAAATAGGATTTCTCTGCTACAACTAACCGCTGCTGCTGTTTGCACTTGCACATAACCGTAACCAGATAAACGCAGATTAGTAACCATGTCATGAGAAACCGACAGCGGTGTAAAGGTTTATTATCGGCATGAACTGTGATGATTTTTGTTTGAGATTAAAGCTCCTTTAACCCACTTTGCTCCTGGTTTAGCTCAGACTAGCCGTTAGCTCGTTACTGCTCAGAATTAAACTCTTATTTCTCCAAACTGAGGTCGTTCAAAGAGCCATCTACAACAGGTAAGATGTTAATTGTTCGTAACCTTTGCACAGAACCCCACTTCAAGTAACGGGACTCGCGTCACAGACAGTTTATTTCAGTTCCAAACAACAAGCTACGCGGTTTCTCGCGTTTTTTTTGCGTCCTTCTCTGCCACGCTTCTACGCACTGCTGGACGGATTCTTCTGGGATGCCTCTCAGCTCCGTCATTATGGGCCTTTTGACGGCCTCCATGCTCTCCAAACGTGTCCCCTTGATGATCCCCTTGAGTTTGGGGAAAAGAATAAAGTTGCACGGAGCGAGATGAGGTGAACAGGGTTGCATGTTTCAGCACGGCGAGCTTCTCCTCGGTCAGGAAACGCCGGCTGCTCGGGGCGCCGAGTGCAGCAGCCACGAACCTGCCCTGCCACGACAGGGTCTCTGTGTGGACTCGCTGATGACCGCCTGGCCCTTACTGTGGACGATACCTCCTCGCACAGCTCGCCTCGTAAAACTCTGACGTGAAAGGCAGCGGGCCAAAGGCATTTCTTCAAGGAGTGCTAGGCCCTCGCTTGAATGTGTAACGTTAAAGTTTCAGGAAGCATGTTATGAAGCAAAGTGGGGAAAGCCTCCGTTTTTTTCTGAACTGTCACCTTGAGAAGCAGAAAATGTAAAACGGCGCATTGAACTGTTCCCTTTTAGCCTGAGAGCAAATTAAACTGGATGCCTGTGTTGTCTCCCTCTCTCCAGGGTTGCTTCCAACACCTTGGTTTTGAGTGTGTGGAATGCACTGTCTGTAAATGTGTGTGTGTGTATGTGGGGGGGTAACTCTCCCACAGTGCTGAACAGAAATCAATTAGTGCGGTGAATGTGAGGGGATCTAGTCCCCCTCGGCCCCTTTGTTATTATGTGTGAAACAGCTGCTACCACAGAATACTTACACAGCAACACACACTCCCTCACACGCACACACACCACTGTAGGCTGAACAGCAGTGGACACAGCACACACAGCGAGGCAATGAAGAGGGGTAATATTGTGTAATTAAGGATTCCTTTCAGACTGAGGGAGAGTTCAAATAGAGCTGTTTGTCTGGCCGGAGAGAGTGAAAGCTCTGTACCTCTGTGTGTGTAGGTGTGTGTGTGTGTGCACGCAAACACAAGTGTGTTGGCGTCTTGAGCTGGGACCACAGACACATTAATCATTAAGAAAATTACCTCCTGCACCCCCGTCCCACCAACATCCCCACGATTATCAATAAGCCTGCACCCTGAGAATGAGCAAACACTTGTTCACAACCTCACACACACACACACACTCACTCATCACGCCTGCCTTGTCTCAACCTGCTGTCTTCGGCAAAATGAGAGATTTGTTTGTTTCCTGAGCCACCCAGTTCTTCGTTTTCTCTTCTTCTTCTTCTTCGTGTTGTTTTTTTTTTAACCCCTCCCATCCAACCGCCGTTGCCATGGCATTTAACAAATTATTGCAATTACCCCTCGTCATGTGGGTCGCCCCTGGAAACGGGCTGAGGGGCAAGGGAAGAAAAGGGGGTTGGATAGAGAGAGGGTGAATGAAGACCAGAGAAGGTGATAATCCTGTTTTGAACAAAAGGTCAAATTGTTGAATAGTGAAGCTTTGATTAAGCGGACGAGGTACAAAGTGGAACCGTTTGAGCTCTTTTCACTGTGTGTGTGTGTGAAGTGGACCGATTTTTAGGTCCGTTCCTCTCGGAGCTGGAGACGCGGACAGGCGAAGCCCAGGAAGCAGCTTGGGGTCTTTCTGCTGCTTGAGTGCGAGACTCCGGCAGGTGGATTCCTCTGCTGCAGCAGAAAGCCCCGAACGACTCCGGCATAAACTTCTTCGCCACGAAAACACACCTACCGTCTTCAAACGTGACAAATATGTCATTTATTCAAACAAACACTTCAAACGAAAAGGATCAGAAGTCAGTTTTTTGTAATATTTGTTCCCCACAAAGAGTTACAACTAAATGTCGACTAGCTTAACCCGGTTTGTCTTAAAGCTAATTATTCTAATTTGAAACTCTTCTAACGAGCAGTAAGGAAACGCGTAATTAAAGATAAATAAGCATTAAAACTTGTATAGATGTATAAAAACTGACTGGAGAGACTGAATGCCAGCCAGTGTTTTATGATAAATACCAGAAGGATTGCTCTGGCAGCCATATTGAATCGAGGTTTCTCCAAAGGTAATCTGCTATAAAGCTTAATTTTAAATAGTTTATTTTTAGGTTAACCAGCAGTCTGTCAAATTTCTTATTTGCATTTTCAGAGCACTGATGTGATAATTGCTTGAAAATCCGCGTAGCTCGGATATAATGACTGTGCCGTGATGTTTGCGTTATAAAAACGAGGAAACAATCACGACAACGCGTGAAAATCTGCGGGCTTTTCCTTTACTCGGTAAAGACAAAGATGCTTCATCGTTGGCCACGTTATGCAAATAAAAGCTTTATTTTATTAGTTTCTTTTGGGGAAAGCATCTAAATGAGGTTACCAAGTTGAGAAAAGGAGGAAAACTTAGGAGTAAGTGAGGAAACAAAGGATATTGTCATTTTTATTCTATATTTTTTTAACGCTGCTAATCACAATTTCCCCTAAAGCCTGTATTTTTCTATTGCCTGTTCACTTTTGTCCAGAACACACACACATATATATGTATTATTACTTGAAAAATTACTTTAAGGTTAAATGGATTATTACAGAAGTTGCCCAATCTTTTTGACTGACTGGTGAATTGCCTAAATGTTTCATTATTAAGCAGCCCTTTTAGTGAGGCGTTTGAGGGTCAGAAAAAAGGTTCTCTTTGACTACAGTCTTTTTTTTTTTTTTTTTAAATTACACTTTGCCTAATATGTTCTTTCAGTTGCAGCGGGAAAGTACAGCACTAAAAGGTATTTTGAAACCTCAAACCATGAGCTGTAACAATGCAGCAGCTCAAAGAGGTTTTGGCAGGAAAGCAAGCAGACAGAGGAAGAAGTAGAGGGGAGGGTATATTTCCTGGTGGGCCCTGTCGTGGCCTGGTCTTGCCTCTGTTTGGTTAAATTATGTGGAACTCATTTGACGTCTGCATTCAGTGTGTCAGGTATCCACTGCTATAATTATGCAATTATGAGCCTTTAGTCTCTCAGGTCCGACTGTACAACCCCCTCTCCCCCCTTCTTCGCTCAGGCAAAATGCTTCAATTAGATGTTTTTTTTATTTTTTTTCCACCCTGCCTCACTGTCGCTTCATGTTTTTAATCCTTTCTGTGCGGCGTACAGGTCTAATGCACTTACTCCTTATTATTTTGTTGTTATTATTTATGATTGTGTGTGAACAGAAAGGGGTTGTGTCTTCGTCGTTTCCCATGATGCTCAGTTCTTCAGCGCAAGAGTGTCAGAGGTGTTGCGGTAATTAGTTCTGGAGCTGGGATTTGTGAGCAAAGCTGTGAACTCCGGGACTTTCTAATTGATTTGGGACATATGTGTGTGTTTTGGTTTCTTTTAGAAGAGATTGGCTCGGACGGTGTGTGTGTTAGCTCTGTGAAACAGTCGGTCCTGTTCAGTTTAACCCGTTAAAGTCGCTAAACCTTTACTGGAAAATAATTTTTTTTTAATCGGATATGCAGATTAGGCCTGGGCTGATATATATTAGAATAATAATTAATAACCAGTTTCACAGTACTGCAGTAAATATTTGCTGGCTTAAAACGTGAAACGTCTGGATAAAAACATTTCTCTTTGAACCTAATTTAATTCATTTTGAATATTAATTCTCCCAAGAAATAAATGCATCTCATTACTGATGTCAAAATGACACCATATTTATAAACAGTAGTGAAAACATGAATTTAAATATTGTTGCAAACTAAATTTATGTAAAATATCAAAGTTAATATTACTTTCACTGCAAAAAATAGTAAGAAAATGCTATAATATTCTAATATTTCAGCATTGATGCACTAATACACATATAAGCAGAACACTAATGAGCATTTTCTTTATTTCAAGACATTGTCACGTTGATAAATAATACTTGGTGCTCCAGTAGATATAAAATTTTAGTATTTTCTTCTTTTATAGAAAGCCTGAACCTTCCCAAACAGCCAAAAGTTTCTTTTCTATAAGGGTTCTTCATCTTTAATCATCAGATTAAACACAAAAAGGCTTTGCCAGAGTTTTATCTTGGACAAAAAATTAAAATATCTTATGTTTTAAGACCTGTGTGAGGGTAAAATTGTGTTTGTTTTAAAACTAGCCTCCTTTAATGCGTAGTTTTTACAGTAATCCATGCATGAGTTGACTAAAGACAGCTTTTGGGTGCATTTTCTACAGAAAAGAATCAGAAGTTCTTAACTACAACAGGAAAGTTTGTCTGTCTTTGGTCAAATTGGAAAACAGCTGACTCCATCGTGTGTACGTCCAGTTGTGAAGGGAAACCCAGACCTCCGTCTCCCCAGCTCCTCCTGGGTGATCCCAAGACGTTCTGGGACCAGAGAGGATGCACGATCCCTCTGGTGAGCTCTGAGTCTAACCTGGGGGGTCTCCTCCCTGCCTGGAAGACCTCTAAAGGGAGGCGCCCAGGAGACCTCCTAACCAGACGTACGAACCACCTCAGCTGACTCCTTTCGATCCGGAGAAGCAGCGGCTCCTACTCTGAGTCCGAGCCCGTCCACCTGACGGAGGGAGCTCATTTCAGCCGCTTCTTTGTGCTGTCAAGTTGTGATATAACTGGAAATACGACTCTTGAAGACTAAAATCTGCATTATGAGAGAGTCCTGCACAAGTTAAATAATGCAGACCTCACAAGGGACCAACAGCAAAACGTGACGTCTGCATTCAACATGGCAGCTGTGATTGGCTCATTTTAAGTTACCGAGACAGATCTGTGCGATAATAACCACTCAGATGCTTAAAGCTTCATTTGGAGGGACTGTGTGGAGAAGGGCGTCTGGTTTTCTGAAAGCTGGAGGGAAATCCAACACTGAAACTGCTGTTTGAATAGTTTGAAATCACTGATCAGATTATTATGAACCGAATATAAATATGATACGAACATTTCGTGTAAGTCGTCCCATTTCTTTGAAAGAAGATGGAAAAAGTTGAGTAATATTTTTGTTTTTGTGGGTGATCTCAAACACAAACACGCAGCTTAAATGTCTAAATGCTTTTGCCATTTTTAACTCTATAAAGCAGTTAAAGTCATAATAATTGGTTAAATTTAGAAGCTTGTCAGGCATGTCGCCTTTTAAAAATGCTATAGAAAAATTCCAACATAGTTTTAATCAAACATCCAGTTATAGTCTGTTTGAAAACCTGAGGACCGTTGCAATCAGCCTCTTTTTGTTTTGGTTGTTTTATTTTAGAGGAAGGAGAAAGGTTTTTATATCAGGTGAAGTCCACTGCAAGGAGAACAATATTTCTCCCCTTTTATTTATTTATTTTTTTGTTTTTAAACTCCTGCTGCTCAAAGCTGATAAACAAGACAAAGACGAGCCTAAAAATCCATCGAACCCTCCGTGGCTGGAAGTGTGACGGGGGGGGGCACGGAAAGACAGGTGCGCTTGGTTTATTTTGAGTGAATGGAGCGGAGGAAGGAGGGAAGGATGGATGCAGGAGAGGAGCAAAGGCGCTGATGGCGGTGGGTCTTATGCTCTGTCATTAGTTGGGCATTAACCCCCCTCCCCTTTAAAGCCCCGTGGTAATGACAGGGCATAAGAACCAGGAGGGGGAGGAGGAGCCGGGAAGAATATGTGGAGATTGAGAGGGTTAGAACACAGCACCTGCCCGGGGTCACCGCCTCACCCCGGGAGGTCCTAACTACTGCCGTTTTGGCTGTCCGCTGCTCTGCCTGTGACAGAGCGCCGCGTCGACTCGCTTTGAATAACCTGGAACTGTGGGGGCTTCGAGTCAGATATTCTCTGCTTCTTTGCTTGTTTCTTCCAGTTGTTTTTTTATTTTACACACACACACACATGCCACCTCGGTGTACTTTTGTTGTCAGATTGTTGTGC
The DNA here is from genome assembly GCF_001649575.2 of Kryptolebias marmoratus. Classification (NCBI taxonomy): domain Eukaryota; kingdom Metazoa; phylum Chordata; class Actinopteri; order Cyprinodontiformes; family Rivulidae; genus Kryptolebias; species Kryptolebias marmoratus. Next base: position 18,406,178 of record NC_051450.1, read on the forward strand.
AGAGCAGCTAAATAGAGGCGACAATTTTCAGCGAAATTTCCTCATTACTGAAAACTGCCTTTTTTTTTTTAAAGTGTCTCCAACCAACAAAAGTTTGTCAATTTTTAAGAACATTTTTATCGACGGAATAAACGGCGACATAAACAGTTTTCCTTTTAATGAGTTTTTTTTTTTTTTTTTTTTTACAAAGCGTAGTATAGGCTGCTGTGAATTGTTTATTTTCTGATGCCTGCCCTTCTCTTTTCATCTTCTTCAGCCAAAAACTCACTTGATTTATGTTTTCTTATGTATTTAAACCCCTTTTTTTTATAGATGAAACAGCGAGAGCGGTTTTGCAATAATGGGAAAATCTAGGAGGCTTAGAAATTATAGATTGAAAATTAGTAAGTGGATTAGATTTTCTGTGAGTGTTTTCAAAACTTCTGCTTTATTCTGATTGTTTTTTTTTCTCTCTCAGGAGGTTAACTTCTAACGTCTTGCACGAAAAAAGCTAAAAAATACTCCCTAAGAAAGTAGCTGATTAATCAAACGAGCGAGGAGCTTTGTGAACGCCGGGAGTTTTTTGGATATAAAGTTCATCTGACGTGTCCATCGCAGGGTTGGTTGGTGTGTGAGGACCAGGCCTGTCAGACCAGGACCCGGCGTTTACCCATCGCATTCTCCCGACACGGACCCATCTGCCCCGCCTGCAGCAGGGCCACCCTCAGACCCGAGGTAACAATCACAGCTCACTCTGTCACACACACACACACACACATGCACCTGCCCGCCGAGGTAACTCAAACAACCCGGAAGGATGACAACTCAAACTCGGAGCGAGCCGAGGATGAATCCACACATCATCGGCGCTCGTTGTGTCCTGTAGATCTTTTCCAGGTGATGGTGCTATGGAGCTGCAGTCTTCCCTCTTATGTACATCTCTGCTTATTAGTGTCACCTTTTATCATGCGCTCCATCCAGCGTTCTCTTTGTTTTATAGCTTGTGTGTGCGTGCACGCCTGCCTCCATGTGTTTGGAAATCCCTAGGAGCTGGGTGGTAGTTTAGCCATTAAAAGCACCTGTCTGTGTAGCTGTGGCCTTATGAACACTTTGTTAGTTTGACCACTGGATTTGAGAGAAACACTCTCCCTTTCAATTTGAGCAGGACTTTTTTTTTTTCTGTCCCACTCTCACTCTTTATTTTTTATTTATTTATTTTTTTTTTGCCTTAACTCTCTCTCTGCTTTCAGTTTTCTTATAACACACTTGCTCCTCTGCTCCTATTTGTCCCCTCCCCCCTCCTCCTCCTCCGGCTGCTTTGCTCTGTCTGGCTATGTGGCGACAGGTTGTAAACCAGAAGGCCAATTTCTGCTGTCACTGTAGCCACTTAGGCGGCCATTGCTGTGCCTGAGGGCCGTGGCACTTTAAACTGCAGGCTGAATACAACACTTAACTTTCTGTGCTTGCTCATGCAACCTTTCTCTATCCAAAATCTGTTGCCTGTTGTCGTTTTATCTCACTTTTTTTTTCTTTTTTTTTTTCTTTTACTCCCCAGTCTTTGATTGCTTGATCTTTTTATGTAGATCTTTATTAGGTTATAGGAAGAAAACATGTTTAGGTTTATATACCAAAGCATACAAAATGTGCCTCACTTGATGCTAAAGAAAGTCCCAGCAGCAGAACATTACATTAAAAGTCCAGCAACTGAGAAATTAAATAAACAAAACGTTTTTTTCCTTCAGTTATATACAGATGTTGGTAAATTTGTTGGTACCCTTCCATAATAAACACAACTGAAGCCAAAAAGCTCCAGTTTTATGTCATCAGTCCCAGAAACTTTGGGGCTTTTTGGGTTTTTCTGTCAATAATGGACTCACCTGAGTCTTCTACCATGAAACCCATAATGATTCAAAATGTGACTGATGGTTTCAGATGGTTTCCTTGGCTCTTTTTCAACCATCTGCACGTCCTAGGAGGTTGGCTGTGGTCAGAGGAACATGAAGCTACCTGGAGATGGACTTATAGCCTTTACCTTCAACATGGATATCGATAATCTTCTCTCTGAGCTCCTCTCACCCGTTTCCTCTGCTCCATGTTCAGTGTTTTCACACGTAAACACTAAACTACCCTGTTTGTTGGAGGCTCCTGTGACACAACTGAAGGTCAAACCTTTAGTTTGAAACATAACTATAAGGCAAAGATTAATTCTCTCTTTAATAAATCTGTCCGTACAAGTTCAGCATGTCTTGGTAAAAGTAGCAACAAATAACTTCTTGTCACATTTCTTTTGTTTATTCTCGCCTACTAAAGGCATGCAGATCTATATTATACAAGTGCTTTTAATTTAATCACTTTTCACAAGAAATGGATTGTTTCACTGAGCTGTAAGGAGACCAACACATTTATGAGTCTGAATCTAATACAAGAATAGCTGCTTTTGTGTTAAATATATGATATAACATTGAATGTGAAGCGGCACTTTCGCCTTTTTAAATGATTTATTTCCATTTGTTTTTTTTTTGATGGAGAACTTTTACGTCGCTGCATCGTTTCATTTCGTCCCGTCTCTGAAGCATAACCGCGTTTTTTAGCTTATCTTTGGCTGCAGCTTCTCAAATCACCGACTGCAATATTTTCCGATCTCTCACATCATGTGAAACTGGTCTTTACACCTTGGTAATTCAGCTCGTCTCGCCTGCTGATTGGCTGATCATCAGTCCTCCTGTGGTGCCCATTGGACTGATTTGAAGCTGCTGTGAGACAAATCAGCCATATGTCTGGACCCAAAGAACTGTCTGGGGAAAAATGCTGAACCTAAAGAAGGTTCAGAGAACTGTTGCAGCGTTAAATCCTGCTTTGACACGAAGCCAACTTAAATCCAGGCTCACTGACCTCATTTTTAACCTGCTGCAGTTTGTAAATTTAATTTAATTCTCTTCATTCAGCTGCTGTTTAGCAAGTTTATAGTTACCAAGAATTAGCTCAGAGTTTAGTTTGCACACGTTAAAACCAAATGGGTTCTTATTCATCGTTCACTACTTGGAATTTCAGGCACTAGTTCACATTTATTTGTCAGTTTTTTTGATATTTGTGTTTGTCATTAGGCAGTTAGCTACCTATTATGTAATTGTGTGGCATTTGCTATATGTTCTCTGTGTGATTTTTTTTTTTTTATATGTGCACATTTACAGCATCCTGGTCTGGGTGAATTCACATTTATAGCTGCTCTCATTCACATATTTCCTGTTTTTCTTGTTACTTTGATAAAAAACAACTATTTTTTATTAAAGGGGAAGTATCTCAGTTTGTTAAAAGTAACTGCAGTTAAAAAGGTAGTTTTAACAAAGCTCAGCTCCATCTGAAAAATGTCGAGTAAATGTACGATGATCAGTCCGAGAGAAGATCAGAAGAAGTAAAATATCGGAGTTTTGCCAAAACCTGAACTCATTCTGTGGCTGGAGAAGTGCATGAGCGTTCAGTTCTGATGACTTAGCTTTAAGTTTTAGTTTTTTATAAGCAAGTTCAAAACAAGAAGGAAAGACGTATATTTGTGTTACATTAAAATGGTACCCAGACGACAGCAAACACCTAAACTGTGCTCTTGTTAGGGAAACCTGGGCGACTTTTCATGCACAAAGTACTTAAACTTTGTCCTAAAAGTTCCTCAGTTAGCAGCCATTCACTCGTAGAAGGATCGATGTTTAATGTTGCCGTTTTGAGCTGCAGTGAGTTCAAGTTACTCGGGTAAAATCCATAAATTAAACTCAAAATTCACAGGAAATATTAACTCGAGCCGAGAAAAGGCTCATTTGATTGTGCAGCGCTGGATTTGAGTAACATAAAACAATCGCCAATCCCTTGCAAAACTTTGGTTAACTTTAGGAATGTAATATTTTGGGCTGTTAGCAAACATGGCTGCAGTCCAATAGTGCAAGCATTAAATCTGCTGAAGTGCCCTCGAGCCCACTGCTCTGTCTTTAAGTGATATTTTCCAAAAGTCTTATATATTATGGCTCGTATTATGCTAATATTGGCTGTTTAGTGCAGCCGCCTGAATCAAACCAGCGCATGGAGAGGAAAAACCCTGCAGCTTCCATGTTTAATTGATGCTAATTACACAAAGTACTCGGGAGGTTTTTCAGGACTGTTTGAGCTGCTGGTAGACAGACGAGGAAGGAAGGTGATGCACGTTCTCAGCCTTGAGACAAAGTTTCGGTTTCTGGAAGCCGAGTCCTCCGTCTTCCTCTAAAGCCCGATTCTGCTCTTTATCTGCCAGCATATTGGCGGATAAGTGAGGAAATATCAGCAGCACCTATTGAGACAATCCCCCCCCCCGGGCTGTATGCTCGAGGTTCTGTCGTCGGCGTCGCTCCGTCGGTGCCATCGCTTTGCAGCCTGTCTCTCCTCTTCCCTCCATCCATCTCTCTCGTTCTGCCTCATCCTTTCCTCCCCTCCCCTTCTCTCTTTGGACACAGATTCAGAGCGTGATCTGATCTCCATGTAATGGGAGAGTAATAGGCACTCTGCCTTGATTGGTTGGTAATTTGGGGGAGTTATGCACAGGTGCAATTTGTAATATTTTCAGTAAATTAAATTTCTTTCTCTTCCTCTCTCCCTCTCTCTTCAGTGCTTCGTTCTTTCTCTTTTCCCCCCTCCTCTGTGACTCAAATATATGTCTTGACTTTCTTTTTCTTTTCCCCTTTTATTGGCTGCTTTTTTTTCCCCCGGCTTCTTTCTTTTCATTTCTTTCCCTCCCCTCCCTCCTTTTAGCTCTTACACTCATTTTGTCTTCTCTTGGCACGTTCTTTCTCTCCTCCTCTCCCCCTCCCCGTTCTGTCTCTCTCTCTCTCTCTCTCTCTCTCCCTCTCTCTTTTTTTTTTCTCCCCTCGTTTTATTGATGTACGCTCAGGCGCCCATTAGAGCTCCCTTTTTCCCTCTAGTGGAAATTGCAGCATGTTAATTTTCACACAAATTACGGCAATAGCAGGTATCTCTATTTGATACATTATAGCGGGAGCAATCAGAGATAATTGAGTGCCTTTCAGAGGGAGACGGCTGCATTCACTGCCGGCTCAAAGCTGCCCCATTATCGCCTAATCGCTCTTTAAACACTGAATTTTGCTGAACAAAAATTCTTGTCATAATTTTGCTTAAGTGTATTTGGAAATCACAGTCCTTTGAGCGAGGATAATTGAAATCAAATCCCTTTCACTGGAGCTGACATTTCTACATTTCCCCCCAATTGAAATTAATTTCAAAAATTGAGCATGAATATCTTCAAATAGCAGGCAATTATGCCTTTCAATGGGGAGAAATTACCGGTGCTGAATCGTTTGAGGCTTGCGGGCGAGAGCACCAGTTAAATGCCTTTGTTTCCCGCCGTGTTTGCCTAGTAAAGATTTACATATATTGACTCATTATGGTGTCTTGTGAAGCTGATCGGCGTGACTACCACAACTGGCAATAATGCTCATCGCATCTGAAAAGCTCAAGAGTTTTAAAGCCGTGTGGCCTCACAGCTGAGGGGGGGGGGGGAGAAGGAAAAAATAAAAAAATGTATGTTTGTTTCTCTCCGTCTCCCCTCCCTTCTCTCACTCCCTCTGTTTTTCTGCAGCTGCAGTTCTGCGAGGGGCGCCGAGATGTTGTAAGCTTTAGAATTTACGGGGCATGTTTGCAGCAACGCTAAAAGAGGAGCGTCGGCTAAAAGTGAGAAGGCTGCGTCTGTGCCTCTGGGTCGCCTGAATGCTTATATATTTATTTTTATTGTCAGCAGGTTGAGCACGTTTTGGTTTTCTCCCCCCCCCCATCCTCGCCATGTTTGTGTTTGGCCTGCTGCTCTTGCTCTCCTCTCATGCACGCAGAAGTGTTGTCTGACTGACTACCTTTTCATTAACTGCTTCGCTTGGGTAGTCGAGCGCCGCCGCGGCGAGAGAAACTTCTTTGCAGGTCGGGTGTGCGTGCACGCTGGTGTCACCTGAAAGATAGGGACGGGCGTTTTTATCACCGAAGAAGACTTGAGTGGTTGTTTTATTGTGTGAGTCATCTCATACTGTTGCTCTGCGATTTGGATCAATTTGTATGATTTAGAGTCCCTTTTTTCCTGTTCCACACTATACATCCAGTCTTCACTCTTTCTTCTGCTAAACATACATCTCCCTCTGTGTTTGCTTCTGCACAAGGGGCAAGGATGTGTATGTGTGTGTGTGTGTTACAGGGGGTAAGTCAGTCTGGGATGCAGGAGGCAAAGAAGCAAGGGGTTCGAGGTGGGGGCTGGGGGGGTCTGACACTCCCGGGAGAGAGGCAATTTCACAGCTGGTTTGCTCCTTAGGCAGTCAGGCTGAAAATGCTGCAGATTTGTGGAGCAAATTGAAATGGTGTCAGTGCGGGAACAAAGCGCCGAGCTGAATGACGAGGTAGAGGTGTGTGCGCGCTCGTCTGTGTGTGTGTGTGAGGAAGAGAGTGAGGTGGGGTTGTGGGGCTCTAAATTCAATAACAATCCTGTAACATTTTAGCCACACCTTTCTGACACCTGTCAGTCAAACACTATGCAGCGACTGGCCCGCCCACAATCAGCAGTATATTGTTTGAATGCTCATTTGTGTGTGTGTGTGTGTGTTTTATTTTTCAAGAGGAAGAGGTGGTGTGCAGCGCTTGTGCCGACTGAGCTCATTCAACCTTGGCAACCGTAACAGAGGCTCCATTATGGGATGTGCATGGTTTGGTTGTTGACTAGGCAGTGCATCAACGGTCAACAGCTGTGCGTGCCATGTGGGCAGCAACAGAAAGCCATTAAACGCAAGCGAGCGCGCGCACGCTCGCTTCCACACATCGCATAGTTTGCATTTAGCTGCATTAGATACTCTCACCACTTGATTATGCCACAGCAGTAAAAACTGAAATTACAATTACGCACATCGCCGATTGGCAGGTATAATGGGCAGACACAAACTCGCTTCACGCGCAGGAATTGTCAGGGGATTCTTCCTGGTGGTAATAATAAAGCACTCGGCGCACACCTGATGGCAGTGTGGGGTCGAGGCTTAGCGTGCCCTCTGCAGTGTAGCAGGGAAATGACGAGCCAATAACTGCAATTAAACATGCAGTATAATGGCTAATCAAATTGACAGCCTCGGCTGTTCGCATGCCTCTCTCACAATGGCTTATCACAACAAACTATTATGAGGGAGGGGATACCAGGTCTGATCCTCTCTCTCCTTCTCACTGTCTGTTTTTTTTTTTTGCTGTCTTTCACTTTTTTCTTTCTTCCTGGATTTTAACTCCCTCTCTCCCGCTCCTCTTCTCCTCTCTCCCTCCCACCGCTCCGTCTAACTCATCCTCCCTCTCTCTCCCTTTGGCAGGCTGTCATGTGGCTCCACTTAATTGCAGTGGAAATTAACAAAGCAAGCAAATTTGTTTTCTTGCTTCCCTGTGTCACAGAGGAAGAGAGATCTTCTCGGGGAGGTTCGGTCGTTGGAGCGGGGTGCGCCCTCGCAGGATTGTGCTCAAGCTGCCTGGAGAATCAGCTTCATTATTCTGTTTTGCATGTTTGTTTTTTTTGGTCCTGTTATGAATCTGACTTTTGTGTTTGAAACAATCTGAACTTATATTTACTTGTTCAGCATAATGAAGGGCCAATATTGTTAGTAGGCTGGTTTTATCTAATAATTAGTGATCGATCTGAGGACCTTCTACTACCTTCTACTCTGGATCGACGCCATGTTTACCCAGTTTTTGTTTATTTTTCTCTATGTGATGATCCAAAGATTCTCCCGTCATCGTCGCCCGCCTTTCAGCAGCGGGCGACGATGTTTTTGCTCGTGACTGATTCACGTCAACCTGGTTCAAGATGGCTGCCACCGCCAGCCACTTCAAAAACACACGAAAATTGAAATAACTCTGTCAGTTTTACAGATATTCACCTCAAATCTGGTGTGATGATAGCTGGGACTGATCCCCAGCACGCTTTTTGGTTGCACAAGATCTTTGTTGGCGTCGGCTAGGGCTGCCGCGATTATTCCGTGGGTCGACGACATCTTTTTTTATTCCTAAATGTATCGACCTAAATAAGTGTTTTTATGTCCGCCCGAAATGTCTTGGCAGATAAAGTCCTCGGCTGCAGTAATGTTAAGATGGACTGACTTATAAGACAAAATATGAAAGTATTCAAGCTAGCTGACAGTAAAAGGGTTGTTTGTACGTTTGGCGGGTGATATGCAGTCCTTCATGAAATATTAGGCTTTTAATTCCTTTTCTAATGAGTGTTTAGAGACCAACGTTTAATATAAGAATTATTAGGTTTACTGATCCATCTTGGCATTGGCGTCTGATCAGTGGTCCAGTCGGAGCAACCGCACCCCCATTTTTTTAAAGTTGGGGTATTTGCTCACCCGTTTATCCACCCTTAGCACAATATGATGCTGTACAGGAGCACAGCGTATCTACAGGATCGAAAAAAATGTCGCTCTCAGGCAGGTGTATGAGCCACCATGTGAGCAGTCTTTGATTCGAAAAGACGGCTAAGATTCAAAGCGGGCTCAGTTTAGCCTAAGAGATGCTTAAATTTAGTTCTAGATGTCAAAGACAAGTCTGCGTTTAGCCCTGATTGGGTTAAAAACAACTAGAGACAGTACTGAACCAGGATATTACACGTTCTGTGTCCAACTGAGCTAACAGCCTTGATCAATCATGTCCTCTGTTATAAGACATTTTTTAGTTCTTATGGTACTTATGAGTCAAAGTAGACAATTAAGTCCACAAATAAGATCATATGAAGGTAAAACATCCCCCTATCAGGATTATACCCACAGATGAATCCTTTCTGGGTTTCCAGTGTTTGTTGCACACAGATGAGGGGCAATAAAAGGCGGGTTGTTGAAAATCATCACTTATAAAGTCAGGAAACGTTGAAGTGTATTTAAATTTTTTTATCTGTTAAAAGCAGATATAAACTCAGGACTTGTTGTTGTGAACAGATGGCGTCGGGCTGTAAATGCCCTTATTGGTACAGGATAAAGAGTTGGGGTTTTCATCGAAACGTGCGTCTTTATTCAAAAGTGGCACCAACAAGATTTATGAATTGGTTTAATGTGAAAGTATGTAATCAGGTAGGCGTTTCCTGAGCTAACAGTGAGATCACATGGACTAAATGAGATCTGTTCTCACATTTAGACACAAAGCTCCTTCACGCACCCGCATGTTTGTGTTTTTAATCCCGTTTAGTGCACGTTTCTACCTGCTGAAGTGTTTGTTTGTGTTCTTCCTGCAGTACTCTGAGAAGGCCCTGTACAACCAGCTGTGCTTCTACAGATTCATCTTTGACTGGGAGCACGCAGTGACCAAAGTACTCCCATCTGAAGAAAGAAGTAAGACCACACACACACACACACGTTTCTGAGCTGTTGTGTTCGCTCGCTGCGAAGTAAAAAAAGTTAATCACTTTTTTTTCCCCTCCCTTTCTTACTTTTCTGCTATTCTGGCTTTGAAATCAAGTTAGTAGAGCCTCTTAACAAAAAAAAAAGAAAAAACTTTGAATTTTAATAACCTACCAATGCTTTCTCACACATACAACATAGCATTAGCAATCAATGTCTCAACATAAACCTTTTTACCCAAGCTGCACTTAAAATATTCACCAGTGACGTGACACACACACACACACACAAACACACAAGTTGCGGCGCACAGGCATTGGTTATGGGGAGGGGGGTTAAGGACATTCAGCTCCTCGAGTCGACAGCCCTAATTTAGGAGACGGATTCAATCACACACACATACAGAATGCAAAACGCTCCAATCACTGGAAGAAAGCAGGAAAGGGCCCTCCATCGCTCTCCCTCTCCCCTCACTGTCCATCTCTCTGGCTTTCTCTCCTGTGCTCCCTCGCTCCTTTTTGTCTCTCTCTCTGCCTCTCTTGGACAGGCACTCGTTTGGCTGTGTTGATTGAAAACAGGTTTTAGATTTGGGGAAATGATAGGGCGAGTAATGGGCGCGCTGACGAAAGGATAGCCCTTCTCCTGTAATGGGACATGGAGCGTATATTTCCCCCCTTGGACTCAAATAGACGCTACTCCAGCGATCTGGGTGCACTCAGTAGGCGTCAGCCACAAGGCCTCTTTAGCCACAGTTCTCCCTGATTGATGTCACTTGATTAGAAAGGGCCGCCGGGCCGAGTGATTTATTTATTTGATTAAATATTTATGTATGTATGTTATTTATGTATGTATGCCTGAGTCCCGCGAGTGTGCGAGCTCAGACCAGAGTGAGGCAGCAAAAGAGCGAGACAGCTGACTTAAATATAACGTGTAATCAACAGATGACCACTCAGAAAATGGAGGGAGCTGAAATAGAGGGATTGTGGGGGGGGTACTAACATGATTATAGCCTCCATTTTTGCTTTCTTTTATTTCTGTCTTTGCCCAGATGCAAGAAATCATCACCAATCAATTCTGGACTCTCCTCTTCTCTTTATGTTTCTCTTGTTCTTTGCTGCATCGGCGATCCATGCAGACTTTTTGCCTCCCCTTTCAGTCTTTGTTTTCCTGTCTCGTGGTTCATTACATAATTTTTCACCAGGAAACCGGCTTAAAAATCCTGACTGAAATCACAGTTTATGTAGCCATTCTTAAAAACCTGATAGAAACTGGCTCGTAGCACATTGTTGGGAGAAATACAGATCTTTTTTTTGTTTTGTTTTGAGCGTGGACCGGAAGTTTGTTTCAGGTTGGAGTATTTGTGTGAACAACAGCCAGATATCTGACAAACCCTAAGCTTAGCCAAAAATGGGAAAAAAAGCACAAAGGATTGATTTAAAATAGACTTTTTGAGAATCTAATACTTTCTTTCCCCATTGAGCGCTCATTGTGTCTCTGGTTTACTGAACACTTTTTAATTTTCCAACATTTATGCGACACAAAAGGATGATAAGAACCACTGCGTCTGCAGGAGAGGGAGTAAATGTTAATCTGGAGGATGAAATCAATCAGTCAGTCCTGATGCCTCCGTCTGAAACTCTTCTCTTACTTTTTGCTCCTTTCTGTCGTGTCCTCAGATGACCTCAGGGTGGATAATTCTGTTCAAAAAGTTGAGATTTTTGATGATTTAGCCCCAGAACGTATTCAGATGGAAGGATTCACATCTGTTGTGTATCCGGTGTTGCTCGGCAGGCTTGACGAGTCCCAAATGACCACAAACTTATCTTTAAATGCAAGAAACTTCAAAATAAGACATTTTATACGAACGTTCAGTCAGCTGTGAGCTCATAAACTGGATTTGATGTTGAATGATAAGGACTGTAATAAGATATTATTAAAAAGTCTTCAGTTATTCCTCATTTCCTGTTTTCCTTCCAAAAATCCAGACCTTCTTGTAGTCTTTTAAAGCTGGCTTAATCAACCAGACTAAAAGCAATTTCTGTCCACAGAACTGTGTTAATTTGTCTGAACGCTCTTTAAGAACTGACGGCACAGTAAGACATTTGCACATACGTTAATAAATAAATAATATTTGCACATTCTGCCTTATTTTCTGACTTCGCCCAATTCTGCCTACTTCCTGTTTGGAGCTCAGATTCTTTCTTTGTTTTAGTCTAATTTAGAGTTTATTTAAGTGAAGGAACTCACAAAGAGAGATTTGTATCGCTGTGTTTGTGACAAACGTCTTGAATTTCAGACGTTGTTTTTGGACTTTGGCTGCTTTTTTTTTTGTTAATCTTCTTCAGTCTGACCAGTGACTCATTCAGGCATAAAAAAGCGCCTGAATTTAAGAGATGAACCAGTGTTTTGTTGACACAAAATGGCCGAATTGGCAAAGAAACAATTTCAAACGGGATTTCTCCCTCTCTCTGTTTCTGTTCAGATCTTTGTTGGAATTTGTCCTTTCTTCAAGACACAACTTTTAGATGCGTCTTTATTTGTTCTCCCCTTGTTCATTTACCTCATATTTAAACCACACACACTGCGCAGCATGTCATAGTCTGGTACGAGGACCGGAGAGGAAATGAGCGGAAAATCAGCCGAAGTCCAGAGGAAAAAAAACTTCTTCAACTCAGAAAGCTTGAAGAACCGTTCGGATTATTTTAAAAGATTGCAAGTAAATCCGGCTCCTGTGAAGCAAAGAGTAAAGAAATCAGGAGCGGTTTAAAATCTTTGAATAAATCACCACCAAACAGGGATGTTATTGTGACAAACTGGAAACAGGAATATTAGTTATTGTAGCAACTAAAGTAACTCTGAATAAACTCTGTGATTCAGGAAAACACTGGTAATTTATACCAACTGCATATGTTTACTGTTTAGGCATGTTTACGACAGCTCTGTTGTGACTTGAACGCACTACGCTGCAGTCTTCAAACCGGCTGACATTGTTGTGGTTTTATCAGCTAATCCCGTCCGGCTTAAAACCGAAACGATCCGTTTCCAACTCGAGCCGCTTTTTATTTATTTATTCCCCAAAGTGAGAGAGATGCATGCATATGCACGCACTCACGCTGCTAAAAAAAATATAGGTTGAAGGTGTTATCTCTCGGTCCTGGGGCAGTAATACCCCATATTACTGCATTACACGCCCAGGGGCCACACGGCTCCGATTACAGAGAGGAGACGCACAATCCTGCACTCCGGACTCCACCCCGGCTGCCTCTGCATCGTTTTATTACAAATATGGACTTTTAGGAGCTCCAAAATTGATATTTGTCTGCCTTTTTGGTGCAGATTTGACATAGTTTAGTTTGATTTGTGGATTTATTCCTAAATCAGCTCATGAGCTTTGTTTTTTTTGCTGCATTAGATGTCGATTTCACCGTGAGTCATAAATGTGCAGCCCTTCAACCAAAAATACGCACAACCGCCAGCCATTTTACTAACTTGCTCTGTTATTTAAATCAGAAGCTCGCAGAATTGTTACCTTTTGTTTTAACTTTCCCCGCTGGCTGCTGGCGGCTCCCGTTTCACTCTGTCATTATTACTCCATAGGTTTTACTCAGTCCGCCGGCTTAACATCAGCCGGGGCGGATGCTACAGAGGTGCAGAGTGACAGAGCGGTGATTACGAACGAGCGGCACGATTGTTGGAAACGCTGGCGCTCTGATCAACACGCGGGTGAGAAGGGAGCTGGCGTTCCTCCAGCCCGGACTCGCAGCGGCGCGCTCTCAATCTGTCACGCGCTCCGGGCCGGACCCGCTCCTGATAGCTGTGTTTACGTGACAAAAAGTTATCGGAGGGATTCGTCCGTTTAAAGGAAGAAGAAAAACGGCGCCAGCCTTCTCCTTTTTTTTTTTTTTTTTTAACGCCTACGTTTGCCGCCTGCTTAAAGCAGATCATGGCGATTCCCGTCGTGTCACAGTTTAGATAATATCTGTGTTTTTATGTTGAGTCCAGCCACGATGCAGCCTGAATGTATATTTTCAGGAGCGCGCCAAACATATATAATAAAAGACATTAATGGAAAATTGCACAGACTGTACGTACAACACAAAAGAGCTGTGACTCAACGCAGATTGTAATTTGGGTTTGTGTGTGTGTGCGTGTGTGTGTGCGAGCATTTGCAGGCTCGTCTTATCTACATGTACATTGCGTTTTTTTGTGCCTGATTGCTGCGACTGAGTAAAACATGGAGGCAATTTCATCCGCTGCAGGAGATCTCTAATAGATTACACACAGAGGTGTGCACACAATGGAGGAAGGAGAAAAAAAACACACACACACACGCTGTCCGTTTCTTAGCTGGGAACATCCCATATCAATGACTTCCAAATCATTTCATGCCACTTTCTTCTCCCCCCCGTTTGACCCCCCCCTTTTCCTGCAGGTTTCAGTCCTGAGTGTGGGCAGTGTGATTGTGAGCAATAATATAATTTTGTCGCATTGATAAAACATAAATTGTCCTTGAGCTTCGCTTTCCTAATGATCCATTTAGAGACGGCGTCCCTGCCAGCCTCTCAGCGCTCTGCGTTCGGTCCTTCATCTCCTTTCTCCTCTCCTCCTCCTTCCCTTTTTTTTTTTTAACTCTCCTTATTCTATCTTCCTCTTCCGCGCTCCCCCTCCCTCTCTCCGGCAGTACAAAGCGGGGTGGCAAAATGCACGGGTGCGATTGTCAAATCAATTATTCATTCTGTGCAATTACACTCACACAAAGAAGTTTCCCTGTGCTCAGAGTAGTGATTAAATTAACTGCTATTCCAGCTGCCCGTCGCCACCAGCCTAATAGAATATTCATGGAGGCGGCCGACAGAATGGCCGATCTCCATTAACTTCATCATGCTCACTTAATTACAGGCTTGTTATTGTATTTACACCTAGTTAGAGCGTGCAGAGCCCCGATCTACTCGTGCCCGGCTCCACCAGAGTGTGTGCGAGTGTGTGACAACACCTAGTTAGAGCAGAGATAACCTCTGGAGACGCTCACTGTGCCACGTGCACGAGCGCCGGACTTTGCGTGGACGCTCTCAGTGTACGATCGAAGCGCACATCTCTTATTTGTTGCTCGTATTTTCTCGTTTTTTTTGTATTTTTTTTCGCCTCCCTGCATCACGCCTGGGCCTTCACAGCTCAGCCGTCCCCCCCTCTCTCCTCTCTACTTCCACCTCTGGATTCCCTTTTTTTTTTATTTGAGCCACACTCCCCACTGTGCTCCGGCTTGCAGCGAGATCTCCCAGTCTTTCTTTTCCTCTCCGCCGCTCTTAAATCATTCTTTTATCTGTTCGCCACGCGGTGATTGAGTTGGAAAAGAGAAAGGAGAAGACGACGAAGGGGGGAGAATTATTTTCTTCTACCTTTCAGAAAATGATGACATGATTGCTTTCGCTTGATCATGCATCATCACCCCTCTCTCTCTGCCTTTCTTCCCCCCCTTCTCCTCCCGTCATTCCCACCTTCGCTAAAATGCGGATTATCTGGTAATAGTTGCTGCTGGCGTTTAAGTCACCCACACCATCTTCTTCTTCTCCGAGCGCGTGCGATTACTGTTTGACGTGTGAATGTTTTTTAGTGGCTGAGTTACCAGGTTTTTTAAGTGTTTAACTACCCGCGTTGTCGTGTGTATTCTTGTAGCGTGTGTATCTAACCTTTGTTCCTCGAGGCAGTCAGTGGGCTGCTATTTATCCAGCAGCCACTAATGCAGCCGACAGGAAGGACGAGACAGGAGATAGGGCCGAGGAGGTGGCCAGGAGATGACAACGGGCCATATGGACAACTTTATGTGCACGTGTGTGCATGTGATCCAGACTGAAACGCATCTGCACACAAATATAAGGCACTATTTTAGCCCAAGTGTTTTGTTTTTTTTTATTGTGATGCGTTTTTCTTTTTTTTTTTTTTTTTAAAGTGCGTCTTTAAAAAATTATCTGATTAATTAGGCCTTGAATAGCAGCAATTTTCTGCAAATCAGTGTGCCGTTTATCAATTAAAAATGCATGTGTGTCAGCTTCGGTGTGTTTCTCACATAAAACAGACCCGTGAGGACGATAACTCGGGTGTGAGGCGGGGCGGGGGGAAAAAATGCCACAATTTCTATTACCGGGTTGTGTAGACATTAATTTAAACGGCGCTTTTCAAGCAAAACGTCAAAAGAATACGTAGCATTAGAAAAATAAAAGAAGAAAATACTGAAAACGTTAAAAACATCTCTAACAATGTTGGTTGGTGATGGAAAATATTCAGATTCTTTTGATTTGGGATTCAATTTAAATAGGATTTTTGAATTCAGCTAAAACTTTGCAGGAAACCAGGGCTCAAATGGAAGAAATGTGACCTGTCTTTATGGAAATACTTATTCTGGCTGCAGTTATTTTTATTTTTTTTATAACAAGCTGTAACTGAATGCTCAGAAAGTAATCCAGGTCAGGACGGGTGGACCAGATTTCGCCGCTGTCCACAAGGAAACGCAGTTTCTTTTCAAAAACGATCTTTTTATTTGTTTCTAAAAACATCCTTGTAAACATGGCATTTTTCAGCGCCACAGAAACCACCCAAAAAGCTGTAGTAACTATGCCGGGCCTGTATGTGGCGCTAAAAACACACACAAAACTGCATATTTAGGAAAACCTAACAGAAGTCCAGTTGCACAAAAAGCCTTCCTGTGTGGACGATCCCAGGGACACCATGCTGCTTATTTTGGCATTGTTATGGAGAAAAAGATGGCCGCTCTAGAAAGGAGTAGTTCAGCTGTTTTAAAGTGGGGTTCTGTGGAAAGGTTCAGACCTTTCTTACCTGTGGCAGGTAGCCTTTTCTTTTAACAAACTTAATCCGATCGATGAGCTAAAAGGTCGTAGCTGTTCATGCAAACACTTGCATTGACTTTAGTTTCTGATTATATGGTTATTTGCAAGCACATATAGCAGCAGCAGCTAGCTGTAGCACATTTGGTATAGATTCTCATATTTCTGCCTGAATAACAGAGTTAATCAAAATAAATTACCAGCAGTGTGAAAGTGATGAAATAACTTCGTCACCAACGACGATTAAAACTTTTCAGGTTGCAGTTGTTTTAAGATGGGAGGAGTCCACTTTGGCCCCGCCCCCGTTCAGACTAGCCTTTAGCTAGTCAGCCCAGTCAGAAATGAACCGTTTCTCTAAAGGAGCTGTCTGCGACAGGTAAGATGTTATTTGTTTGGAAACGTTTCCACAGAACCCCACTGCTTTAACTTCATAAAACTTTTTTTTTTATCCTTTTTTTAACATAATTAACAGTTATGGTGAAAGAAAAAGAAGTGTTGCTTTGAAGTCCGTAGCAACCAGAGTGCTGCTCCCCTCAGATCACTTTTATCTCCAGTTTATCTCGCTTCACTCTTTTGTGAGATGGCGGTGTTATTACTTGGTTTCATGGTACTTAATCTACACTTGGAGCTCGGTATAATTTTGAAAAGGTTTGGTTGTGGTTGCTAGAGAGCCATCCTTCGGTCTTCTCCTCTTTGGCCTTATTACAGGCCACCTGAAGAGATAACAGGCACGAGATATTGACTTCATGCGCTCATTGGGCTTTGCTATCGATCTCATGATCCTGTGTGGGTGCATGTTCCATCGACCCATCAGTCCAATTCTGTGTTCGCCCTTCCAGCCCTCGAGCTGATAGCATTACTGGCAGACACCACTGGATCTGTTAGCTTTGGAGTTAAGGCAGAAATGTTCTTAAGTGTTTATTAGAAACCGTGCAAAGCCACTGAACGCCACGCTTCGCTTCGAAGTTGGCAGAAAAAAAAGTGTCAAATGTGACTAAAAACTGAATTCAAGAAGTTTCAGATCTCATAAACTCATATTGTTTTCACAGCGGAACACAGTAAACATGAAAAGGTAATGCTTTCTCAAAGAAGTTGTTCCAGATCCATGTTTCCCCTCCTTTAACAACAATCTATAAACGTCTGTGACCTGAGGACAGCAGCTGCTGGAGCTTTTAGACCAATATTGTCCCATTCTGGTTGTCTTCGCTGGATGGGAGCAGATGTTCTAAAACCTGTAGACACTTCCAGATGTGTGAGCTGACCATATTACAGACACTAATGCACCCCCATACCATCAGAGAGGCCGGCCTTTGACCTCAGCTCAGTTGTCCTCTTTGTCTCAGTCTGTCTTAAACAAGCTGTGTTCACATCTGGCTTCTCCTCTGCCTGATAGAGCTCATGTTGACCTTTGACCTCAGAGATTTCTCTACACTCTTGACATCTTTTGATGACGTCATGAACTGTAGATGATGGGATGTTCCCAGTTTTCCTTTTAGGACCATTATTCTAAATCTGTCCCAGTTTCTGCTCAGATTCAGTCCTCTGACTGACCTGCTGCCAGTTAACCTGATTAGTTACGAAATGCTCCTCCAGATGTTTCTTCTTCTTCTTACTTTTTTGGAGAAGCAGCCTTCAGCTTCCATGGACCACAAATCTGGAACAAACTTCCAGAAAACTGCAAAACGTCTGGAACACTGAGTTCCTTTAAATCGAGGCTAAAAACTCACCCGTTCAGAGTTGAACCATAATAAATGGAAGACTGACCAACATATTTGATGTAGATTGATGGTTTTGTTGATGGCCGTCGACAAAATGTAACGTTTGTTACTTGTTTCTCAATTGGTGACTGTATGTTATTTGTAGGACTTTATTTTTGTATTTTTATGATGTAAAGCACTTTGAAATGTTTTACAAACAAACTTGACTTGACTTTTACAGCCTTTTGTTGCCTCCGTCTCAACATCAGAGACGTGTTGCTGACATCAAATTCAAAATTACCCTCTTTTTTTTCCCCCTATCCTAAAAATCGAACACTTTTTTTTTCCTTTTCTTTCCAGATAAAGTCCCCAAATCGGGCGACGAAAAGGAAGCGTATCGGAAGCTGAAAGAGGCGATGGACAAAGCTTTGGCTGCCAGCAGCTACTCGGATGTTAACCTGGCCAAACTCTTCCAAGCTTTCTCCTCCCTGAAATAAAAAGCAACCGGCAGCTCGGGCGTTCGATACCGGATTCAGTCACGTCTGCCTTTGGTTTGCAAATAACGCCGTGATTGCTGATGGAAGCTCTGACCTGATGGACATTTTGTGTTCCTTAAAACACCAATCAGACGTTCCCCCGGTCCTTTCTCCTCACACACACTCACACACACTCATACACTCATACACTCATAGCTTGATCCCATCACCCTGACTCTGGATGGTAAAGGCCAGCGGCAGCCTTACCTAAATGATGCTCTATTGTATGTGCAGAGGCGAGCTGAGCCCAGATGTGTGTGTGTGTGTGTAAAAATGACTTGTCCTCAGAGCAGCTGGTACACTCCAGAGGCAGCTAATTAGCCAATGATAGTGACCCCAGCCTCGACAAGACCACTGGAAGCCCGCGGCGATCGGACACTTGTTCTGATTACCGCCATTCATCCCGTGTGTGTGTGTGTGTGTGTGTGTGTGTGTGTGTGTGTGTGTGTCAGATCAGAGGAGCGAAGAGGATGCAGGGAGTGGCGGGGTGAGGAAGGCCACACGCGCGGCTCCTCCCTTTTGTCCTGGTATCGAACGTCTGATCTGCTTCTCCTCCACTGCCTCCGTTTTAACTACCTGCGCCGGAGCAGATGTTTTAAAGCGTGTCCCGTTTTCTAAACGCTGCTGTTCATAATCAGAATATTTTGTGTTGATGTTTTGATACTGATTCAACTTTTAGATACCTGAAACTTCAATAAAAACTTAAATGGTTATAAAAAAAGACAGTTTTTCATTGGGATACTTGATAAATACACAATATATACCTAAAATCTAAAAGGAAAAATATTAAATATACATTTCTGCTCATTATTAGTTGTATTGTTTTTAGTTTGAAGTTAGATTTTCTGAGTTTTAAAATATTTCATGCCATAAAAGTAGAAAAAAAAAAGTTCATTTAATTCAAATTCAAACCAGCTTTAAGAGTTTGTTTCATGAATGAACTTTTATAAAGGGAAAACATCAGTTAATAGACTTTAACATGACTGAGGAAGATTAAAGGGATAGTTCAGATTTGTTTTGTGTGGAGCGGAGACAGTTCTTTCGAGCGGCCAGTGTCTTACCTGCAACAGATGGAGCAATTTGGAGATTCAGGAAGAATTCATGGGAAACTACTGAAATAAAAGGCCTGAATAAGAACTGGTTTATATCTGTGAACGTGTGTGTTCACATAAATTTGTCCTTTTTAGCGCAGCTGCTTGACGACTTGATTTATTTCCAAACAGGGATTCTTCTGCTGCATGTAAGATACTGGCTGCTCAAAGTCTGTGTCCCGTTTTTTTTGTTGTGTTTCTTTTATTAGTGCAGTTTCTTGCATATAAAAACTTTTGGGTCCAGATATATTTTATTGCTTATTTGAAAACTTTGAACCCAAACTTCTGTGTTGAAATCTGATGACGTCAAAACAGCTGAACTGTCCCTTTAAGCATTAAAACAAACGTAACGCAACTCCTCCTCTCCACAGCGACAAACCAAGCTGAACTTCAGCTGAAGTTGGGTTTTTCTGCTCTGAGTGTTCAGGACGACCATCAGCTACGACCACATCAACTTTTACTTTAACATCTGTAAACCCGACTTAAGAGGCGCTTATGTTGCCGCCATCTTTAACGCGATCGACTCCAAAACTAAATCAGCTGTAGACGTGCGCCTAATGATGGCCGTCAGAGGCGTTCGTCAAAATCCGTCCAGCGGGTCATGAGATATTTCGCTAACAGACAGTGAACGGAACCAATTAAAGCTCGTGTTTTGGCTCGCTTACATTGCAGCTAAATGGCGTTAAAGCTGAACGCTTAATGCGACCGCCCCCCCCCCGGCTGACAGGCCTAATAAAAACAAATACTTCAGAAATAAACGACCTCTGATGTTTGACAACCACGCGGCGTCTATATATAGAATTAAGGCGCCGCGCTTCTGAATGTTTCCCGGCTTTAATCTGCTGAAGTTCAGCATGAAGCCCACTTCTTTTTCCTCCCAAGAATTCTCCATTGTGTTAATAGTCTATGGTTTTTCTTTTTTCTTTAAAAAAAAAAAAACCTCCATCCTGCCGCGTGCATTTCCATAAACACTGCACCTCACAAATCACTTCAAACCTGTGTGACTTGCAAACCTTAAGTGGGCTGAACACTTAAACCGTGATTCACTGTGATAGAACACGCTGTGTGCGAGAAAGTGTCTCCGTGCATTTAACATCCTACTGCTCATAACTTTACATATTTATTAAATCATATCAGCTCCACTTCTTCTCCCACAGTTGCTTTTTTTTCTTCTTTCCTCTCTCCCCCTCCTCTCTTTCCTGGATTTAATCAACTTCAGTGCTGAATATACGTCCCCACGATCACACCGCTGTTTTGTCCTCCCAGTTTGGACTAAACCCAGTCAAATTACGTCCCTGCATTAATTCAACCCTGCTAAGCTAATAAGGTCGAACAAGTCTCTTTGTAATTGTGCCGTTAAGCTTTATTGCTTGTCGTTTTGACCAGCGATGGACAAGGCAGGCTTTGATGAGGGAATTAGTCGCCCATTCTGTCGCTGTTATTCATAGCGCCGCGGCACATACAAGCACCGGAGAGGGTGTCAAAAGGAGAGCCGGTCCTATTGCAAAGTGTCTCTCTTGTTGGAGCTGAAAGGGCGGTTATGAGACGATAAACCGCTTAATACACTGAGCTAATTGGATGAGAGCAAGAGAGACGAGGAATTAAGGGGCGCGCCGAGAGGGGGGGAGCGTGGAGCCCCGGCCCTGCTTTTCAGATCCTTTCATCGTGGGCCTGTTCTCCGCCTATAGTGGGAGGGGGGAGGGAGAGGGGGGGCTGTTCATCAAAGCGCCTTTTAGAGCTTCTCTCCTCTCCCGGGGACTGAGTGAGGACTTATCCGGTGGAGGCTGTGGAGTGATTTGGCCTATTCTCTGAGGTAGGGACGTGGTGGGAGAAAGAGGCCCGGGAGAATCCAAATCACGGCCAAATCAAGTCCAATGGGGGAAAAGGCGGTGATGAAAATGGGCAGACAAGTCAGTGGGTGGAAATCTGTCAGCCGGACACCTGGATTTACCTGCGAGGAGTACACGCCACTATTCAGGCCCGGCGCCTCGACACAATCCAGCAAATCGTGCACTTTTCTTTCCCCCTCCCTCCTCTTCCTGCAAGAAAACAGCTCTTTATATGCATCAACATTCATTACCCTGATCACTCATGCAATAAGGAGCCGCGACACGGGAGCGACAGAGCGCGCATCCAACAAGTGTGACTTTATAAATCCACCGCGTTTCAATTTTCTCGCCTTTTTGCGCCGCAAAGAAAGTTTGAGCCCCGCTCCCAGCAGGTCGCCTGCCTCCTGGCATTCCCCGCGCCCCACCCCAGATATTAGGGACAAATTGGTTTGCCATTCATTAGTTATATTCACAATAAGATTAAATCCTCCCCGGACAATCTCATCAAAAAAAAAAAAAAAACCACACGCTCCGCTGAGCAAAAGGAAAAGCAGCTCTCGCAGATCATTCAGAAGAAAATTGTTTTCTTTATTATTATTATTATTTTCAGCCAAAACTCGTGCTTCTTCTGGAGTTTAAAATAAAGTGATTAACAGGTGTGGGAGCTGCAGACAGAGCGCTGAAGGAATTAAAGCAGGGTTTTCACAGATGCAGACAATATAATAAAAAGGGACTACATTAATCCGCGGAGTAATTTCACGCGTTTTGCCCGGGCACCAAAGATGGGTCAAACGGAGGAGAATAACCATTGATTGCTGTAATAGTCCTGCACCAGAGTGTGTGTGTGTGAGGATTAACTCTTAAGGTTGTGTGTGTGAAAGGCGTTTGATGAAGTGGTTTGTTACTTCATTAATGACAAAGGGGGCTCTCTTCCATCGACATGGCATTACAGATGTTAAGACCAATTTAGCGCCTTTAAAGGGG
This sequence comes from Kryptolebias marmoratus, assembly GCF_001649575.2. NCBI lineage: Eukaryota > Metazoa > Chordata > Actinopteri > Cyprinodontiformes > Rivulidae > Kryptolebias > Kryptolebias marmoratus. The sequence goes on from NC_051450.1 coordinate 18,428,504, forward strand.
TTTTTAGGCAAGTTTTGTGACGGCCGCCCCCATGAGATAAAGATAAAGTGGGCGCTCTAATTGAAAACCCCTCGCCTTTGTCAGGCGTTCCACATGCAGGGGATTAAACTCATGAATATATGGTTAGTATTTTGTCAACTGAGCTGAGGAGGATGGACGCACGCAGCGCTATGGGTTTAAAACAGATGCACAGAATTCCCCCCCCCCCTAAGAAATAAATCAAATAAAATAAAAAAAAGGAGCAAACAGAAAGCACATCTTTTTCTTTTTTCTTTGCACGTTTTATTAATAGATGTATAATAGTCTGCTCTGGTTAATTTTCCTGGAAATGGAACTGATTTAAAAAAAAAAAAAAAAAATTTTTACTCATTTTACCAACTTCATTTATTCAAATTAATAATAAGCCGGGAAACTTACAAGCACTTCATTAAAGGAAACAAACCCCCGTCACTTCACTTCCTCTTGACATAAATAACTATCTAAAAACCTAATAATTCATAAACACAGGTGGAATTCTACACATTCGTTACACTACAGCGAGTGCAAATTATCAAAACACGGCCTCTTGAAATATACACGACCTCTGTTTTGAAAATCATCCTTTTTTCCTTTTTTTTCTTTTTTTTTTTACCCCCCCCCCCCCCTTTTTTTTTTTCTTTTTTTCTTCTTTTACACAATATTTACAGTTTTCTCTCACACAGTCAGGTCATTCTGCACATCTGTCTCAGCTGCTCGCTTGTCCTGGGAGTCAGGCTCTGCAGAAACGCCTCCGCTGTGTGAAAATAATTGCATCGTGTTGAAAGAAATGTCGTAAAGACCTCAGGTTGTTCGCCGCCGAGGGGGGGGGGGAACCGCCGGACAAACGAGCAGTGGAGAGGAGTCAGGCTCGAAGAGAAGGCTTGTGGAAGGTCTATGGACGTTTTTCCTTTGGTTCAGGAGGTGTGTGTGTGTGTGTGTGTGTGGTGCTGGGGGGGGGCTTCCTCCAACTCGCCTTTTGTTAATGTTAAACACCAGCTCAGCCCATATAAATGCATACAGATTCAAAGCCGAGCACTCGTCCACATTTGAGGAAGTTTTTTCTGGAAAAAAAAAAAATCTGGGTTTCCCTGTCCTTTTCGTTGGTGTGTGTGTTTGTGTGTGGCATACTGTTTTTACTTCATTAAAATAAAACAAGAAAAGTTTAATTAATGCTCTTTGGGGGGGACACCGTGGTGACGTGTTGTGTGGGATCTATTGTGTAACCTTTAAAAAGAGTTTGCTCTGTGTTTTCACCTCATGTTTAAAGACAATAAGAATTAATTTAAAAAAAAAAGAATAATTACTGACAAAAAAAAGGGGGAAGGATGAAATCAAAAGACAGCTAAAGCACTCATAATTACGTAAAAATCTTAAAAATCCAAGCACAGTTTTGGGTGATTGCAAGAGGGTCGATAAATCTTTAAAATCTCTATAAATGTATATTTTGGATGCTTCTCAAATATTATTTCACTGAATGCTCTCAAGATATTGAATTTAGAAAGATCCAGTACGAAAGGATGATATTATAGCTGTAATTATCAGACACACACACACACATAAACACACTTTTTCAATCAGTGCTCTTCTGCATTTGGTCGTGCTTTTTTGTTGGGGAACGTGGGATGGGAGGAGGGGAGGGGGGTTATATTAGGACATCAGCCTCCAGAGGTATGAGTGGGGGGTTTGGAGGGGAAGTCGTGGAATGGGACGGGGAGCCCCGGGGGGAGGGGGGGACGGGGAGGCTGGTGTCGAGTGTTCAGCACACCTCCTTCCCTGCAGCGCCGGCGGGCAGGATGTTCAGCTGGGTGAGCTGGGCCGAGTGTTCCTTGGCCTTGAGGCGCAGCGCGGCGATGCTGGAGGCCCTGCGGTCGGCTGCCGCCGCCGACGAGGACGAGGAGGAGGAAGACGACGAGGGGTCGGGCAGGACGGAGCCGGCGTGAGAGGGGTTCTCCACGGGGGGCGCGGGCTGGCGGAGCAAAGCTGCAGCGGTGGAAGCACTCGTCAGGGGACCCATGCTGGAGAAGAGTCTGAAAGAGTTACACAAATCTGCTTTATTCTTTGAAAAGCATCACAGGATTCAGAGCTGGTCTTAATGTGACCTAAAATGTTAGATAACACCATCTCCAGAGTGTGAAACTCAAATCTTTACCATTTATTTTAGTCTTCTCCCATCTTAAATTAGTCTGTTTATAGTTTTTAATGTGAGACAATAATTAGAGTGTGTGTGTGTGTGTGTGTGTGTATGTGTGTGTGTGTGTGTGTGTGTCACAGGGCTCCTCACAGCTTGATTTGCAGGATCACACATTAGTTTCATTTATTTGGCAGATTAAAGGCTACCAGTGTAACACGTTGGAGCTAAACAGACAGCTTGAATGAAAATGTCTCCTGTTCAAATTGCATCGTGCATTAGGAGTTTATTTTCAGCCGCTGTGGTGCTTTTGCTGCACAATTGTTGTGATTTGCTTGAAACTACAGGGATGAATGTGGAGGTCGTACTTTACGGCCCCAGAGTCCTGCTGCTGCCGAGATGGGCAGGTTCAGATGTAAATATGAGCAAAGAGCAGCCATTAGGTCAGCGGGAGACCTCCGTGCACCGGAATAACTCACCTGCCGAAAGTGGGTCCGATGAAAGCGGGGTGGCGGAACATGGCCGCCGTGCCCAGGAAGGTGCCCAGGCCCAGCGGGGTGGCGAGGGGTGGAGCCGAGCTGTTGTGGGGCGGCGGGCCCAGGCCCGGGAAGGCGGCAGCCGCGGCTGCAGCCGCCGTCCAGGCGGACTCCAGGGCTGGGTGGGGGTGGGGAGGGAAGGGCCCTCCCTCCAGGTAGTGGCTGAGCGGGTGGCCTGCTGCGAGCGGGCCTGGGAACGGCAGGCCCGAGGGGTGGGCCTGCACCCCGGCCTTCTCACGCTTCCTCCACTTGGCCCTGCGGTTCTGGAACCAAACCTGAACGACAGACATGTTCAGGTGTTTCTTTAAATGAAGGAAAAAGGAGCTGCAGGGTTGAGTTCTTCTTCTCATCAGTGTCTGCGTGTCCCTGCGTGGATCTCTGTCCACAGAACAGAACCCTGCCGTCTGGGTTTTTTAAGCATTTTCTGATTAATGCTCTTCTTTTATTCTGTTATAACTCTTGTATTTCTCTCCAGGCTGTACTTTTAGGCCTATTTGATGCTAAAAACCTCTTCTAACTTCTAAGAAAACATTTGGGAATAAACAGCCTAACAAGAGCGTAAAGTTAAGTCTACAGATTAGGTGTTAAACTCATTTTCACAGGAGGCCAAATGTAAAAATCCGATTCTGTTCGAGGCCCAATGTCAGTCAATATTTTTTGTTTTGTTCCTCCCCGCCCCATTTCTCAGTTTGTCTGAGTCGTAGAAAAAAAACAAAAACTCTCAGGAGTGACTAAAGTTGCGCTCCAGGGGTGGAAAAGCACCACCTCTGGTTGGCTGATCTGTAAACCATCTCTATTCCTGGCGACATGTCCTGGTCCAGTCTGAAATTAAAGAGCGACGTGTCGGACGTGAACAGTCTGCTCAGACGGGATGTTTTTGACTCTCAGAGTTGCACTAAACGTGTAACGAAACACAGATTTACTGGTTAAAAAGGTGTGCTTATTAGTTGGTAGTTGTGCATAAATAGAAGTTTTTAAGTCAAATTATTAACAAACTTTAGGCTCCATGATGTCTTAAAGAATAGAGCTCAGAAAGTTAAAAACTGTATCAAAGCAGCACAGGATGCATCCATAGGAATCAGCTTAATATCAGCAGTCATGAAACAAAACCAGGCAATGGAGAACAGTTCATATGTGTTGCTGAACCTCATTAAAACACAGTAATTATAATAACTTGGGTATGACTGCATCCTGCATCATCGCAGGTTTAAACTCAGAAAAGAACAAACTTAAACTCGAGCTCTGCATCTACAATAATTTCTGGAAGTTGCAACGTTTTCAGCTGAGATGATGGACACAGGAAGTCCGTGCCCCCTGCGGCATCTCCTGCCCCCCTGCGCCACCCTCCTGGAACCACCCCTGGCTGTCTGCTTCAGGTGCGGCCAACAGGCGGAAAAGTCGGCGGTAATTAACCCCCGCCGCTCGCGGCCTCCTTAAATCTACTTTCTGTCTAATTAAACTCCCTCCCTTTGGTCGGGCNGGGGAGGTAATTAAGAGCGTCGTTAACAAAAGATCCGGAAAATTACCGCTGAACTGGCTCCAATAACAATTAATGCGCTTTAAATTAAATTCTTAAGAGACTCCGAAGCGGCGATAGGAGGGTATTTAACTTTCCCACGCAGCCGCCGCGCGTCCAGTTTGCGCACGGAGCAAAATGTCAACACGTGGAAAAGTAACAGCGCCCGCGCACACACACACATTATTATTATCCCCAGAGGGGCTGTTTAGCATTACACAGCCCCTCGGGAATTTATGAGTTTTTATCACCTCCCGATGGCGCCCGTTAAGTGATTTGTTCACCTAAAGAGACATCTGTTGTTTCTCCGGCGGCCATAACCTCCCCGGGACTGTTTGAACTGTCTCTGCGGCTGGGAGTCCAGGCTCAGGGGAGGAAGGGAGGGGGGATGGATGGGGGAGGAGGAGGAGTGGGGGGGGTCGCAAACACTTTTAATGGTCTCTCATTCGCTCCCGAGTGCAAAGCATCGGATCAATGCAGGTCTATTGCAATCACATAATGGGAAATCAAATAGCATTATCCCTCCCCCTCCATCACCCCCCTCTCTCCCTCCCCTCCCCGATTCGCGCGCACCCCTTCCTTATCTGTCCCCTCGTGATGGGAACTTGCAGAGATGTGTTTGCTCCTGCGCTAAGTGAGCCTTAATTGCCACTAAAAGGCACGAGGCAGCGTCCAATAACAGGAAAACAAAACAAAAAAACCCTCCTTCCAACACGTTTTCACCGTGACGCACATCACCCCGGCGCCATTAAAATAAATAAATAAATAAATAAGAAGAAGAAGAAAAACTTCTTCATCAGAGAGAAAAGGAAGGAAGGAAGGCACTTACTTGCACGCGGGCCTCGGTGAGATCCAGACGCATCGCGAGCTCCTCTCTGAAAAGAAGGAGACATTCAAGGTTACAGGCCGGCGTTTGAATGCGCGCAGAATTGCTGTTTTGTCCCCTCCTGTTGTTAACTGTCAACAATAGACGACCAAAATAGGTTTGATTCTTTTTTTTCTTTTTTTTTGTCCTCACGCCGGCATGAAGCGCAGAAAGACGCCATGGCCACATATTCTATTTTCCCCCTCCTGTCACGCATGGTTAGAAATAGGCCCCAGTGATTGTTAGATTTTCTTTTTCTTTTCTTTTTTTTTTTGCCTTGGCCGAGGCCTGTCACTGTAACAACATAATGGGTGGAATAATGACATCTAAACTAGGCTGCCACAAAGCAATTGACGCTCCTTCTGGATATAGCTGCGAAATGGGCCCCGCCGTCCAAATTAGAGCCACAAGTCGCCTTAAAACTTAATCGACTGGAAAATATGAATAATCCCCCAGAGATGAAGGGCTGCGTGGAAACGAAGGTTGAGCAGAAATAAAGGTTGCAGAGAATAACGAGACGTTTTTAGAATTAAAAATTCCCTCAAACCGTGCTGCATCCTGGTTCTAAATGTTCTCTTTTTTTCGCTAAAATAAATAAAAAATAATGGAAATTGCAAAAATTCTCCAACTGGGATTTTTTATGTGGATTCCAGCTCATGATTCGGATTTATTTATTTTATTTTATTTTTTGAGCTGCTCCCCTTAATCATCTCTGCAGACAAGCTGAATAACAGGCCTGATGAGGCTTCACATGTCCTCTCTGCAATTATGTATTTATTAAAATAAATAAATAAATAAACTTTTGGGTCAAGGAAGTGTTGCATTAAATTAAAAAATAATAAAAAATATAATTTTGGGTGCGTAAAATAATTTAAAAGCATATTTAAAAACTAGAAAAAAAGCTTTAAAATGTGTAATAATAATATTAATAATTATAATAATTATAGTAATAATTTTCAGGCTTATGATTTTAAATATTTAGGTTAAAGCAGAATTATTACAATAATAATAAGTTTAATAAAGTCATCACATTTAAAGAAAATGAACATATTTATCAGCTGAAATGTGTTTTAAACTATTTGTAGGAATATTTAGGAGCCTGTTTGGATTTCTCTCACCTGGTGAACACGTCGGGGTAGTGCGTCTTCTGGAAAGCCCTCTCCAGCTCCTCCAGCTGGTAGCTGGTGAACGTAGTCCTGTATCTTCTCTGCTTCCGCTTCAGCATCCCTTCCTCCGAGTCGCTGCCCGCCGACAGACACACGCTGTCCTCCCCGTCCCTCACGTCCCCGTCCCCGGCGTTCAAGCTCTCCCGCTCCTCGTCCTTGCTCGGGGACAGCGCGGCCGCGTCCCCGCAGCTCTCCTCCTCCTTGCCGGCGTCCTCCTCGAACTTGAGGGGCCCGAGCTCCACCAGGCCGAGGCCGCCGTCCTCCGAGGCCTCGCCGGGGCTCGGCTCGCCCTCGCCGCGGCTCAGGGACGCGTTCTCCCGGTACGACTTGCTGCGGCTGATGCTCACCTGCGGCGCCTGGTTGATCTTGAGGCTGTCGGCGGCTTGCTCCAGGAGGAGCCGCTCCCGCTCCAGCTTCTCCGCGTGCTCGTGGAGGTACTTCCCTCCGGGTCCGTAGAGCCGGCGCAGCTTGGGGGGCAGGTGCATGTCAGCGCCGAGGGAAAGGGGCTCCTTCGTTGGCCCTGATCACAACAACATTAATAATAAGAAAAACAACATGAAACAACTGGGAGCTTATTTTTGTTTTATGTTCAGCTAAATAAACTTAAAAACGTATCCTAGTTATTATTTTTTATTTTTAGAGGGAGCAGGAAGCTGGGGTCGAACCCGCGACCTTCTGATTGACGCTCAGCGCTGAAACAGCCGCACACCTGTTAATATCAGCGTTGTTTTTATGGTTTTTTTTTTTTGTTATTTTTTTATTTTTTCCCCCCAGTTAAGCTTGAAGTCGGAGCCCAGCTCGGAGTAAACTCACCGTCGGCTGTCTTGTCGAGCTCCCCTCTGCCGGACAGAGCCGTCAAACTTTGCGCGCCGAGCAGCCGGACCTTACAGGGGCTGCGGCGGCCCAGAATGCTGTCTATGCAGTACGAGGAGAGCAACGTGGGCGACTTGCTGCTCTTCCTCTCGCCTCGGTCGTGGATGTCTTCCTCAAACTGACCGCTCATGTTTTTTTTTCTTTATTATTATTATTATTATTATTATTATTATTATTATTATTATTATTATTATTATTATTATTATTTGAGTCGATCCCCCCGCGCGCACTTTTCTTCCTCTCGCTCGCTCTCGGACTCTTCTTCCTCCGCTCCTCTTCCTCCGCCGTTGTCGCTTCCCCTCCTCAGCTGATGACAGACAGCCGCTTTGACCGCCTCGCGCTGCGCCCTCTCCGCACCGCGCGCTCCTTCAGCACGCGTGGATTCGGTTACCGCGCGCCTGATTGGCTCGTGAATGCGTGTGTATGTGAAGAAGAGAGAGAGATAGGGAGAGGGAGAGAGAGAGGGGGAAGCGCGAGGCTGCTTTATATATTTTACGATTAAAGTTAATTTGAGAGGAAAGGTGACAAAACCCGACATGGAGTTTTGTTTCTGCTTTTTTTTCCCTCTCCGGAACGAACTTCTAGGCGATGAAAATAAACATTTTTCCCCATAAATGAGCTCTCAGGGGACACAATTTACCCAAAATTGCAACTTTTTTAATTTGCAACAAAAATAACAATAATTAAATTCAACAATCGGCAACAAATGCGAGTTCAAACAGTTCATAACATGTGTAAACAATAAAATAATCATATCTGAATTCCGCCCTTCCACCGGCCTGTGCTGACATCAGTGCTGGAAATTAAAAACATCTGTGCCTTTAATACCCCAAACATCTGGCTCACCCCCCCGACGGGACGAGTTCTCATTTTAAAATGTCTTTTATTTTTGAGATTTTGTTACCTTTATGCAACATGGAGTCAAAACATGACCCCGCAGAGACAAAAACAACAAAAAAACAAACGAAAAAAAGTTAAATAAAATAAAAGATGAATGTGACAACATGACTAAAAACTAACAAGAATATTATGAGTCTTAATAAACAGAGTTTGTCTTTTTTGTCCTTGTTCGTTTGATTTAATATAGCATAAGGGTCTTTTTTCATTAAATTTCAATTAAAAGTCACATTAATTACACAGCCCTAGTTTAAAAAAATTAGGATGTTGAAATTATTATCAAATCTGTTTTTTAGTCACAAAAAAAAAAGAAAAGGCTAAATGTTATTTTCTGAAAAAAGTAAAAGAATATTGAATTTTATGGCAGCATCACTTCTCAAAAAAGTTGTTCCAGATCCATGTGTCCCTGCTGTCAGACATCCCTCCTCCTTTAACAACAATCTGTAAACATCCAGGAGCTGAGGACAGCAGCTGCTGGAGCTTTTAGAGGAATATTGGCCATAATACAGACACTAATGCACCCCCATACCATCAGAGAGGCTGGCCTTTGACCTCAGCTCAGTTGTCCTCTTTGTCTCAGTCCGTCTTAAACGAGCTCTGGTCCAAAGAAGATGGCAGCGTTTCTGGATGGTGTTCACATCTGGCTTCTCCTCTGCCTGATAGAGCTTATCTTGACCTTTGACCTTAGAGATTTCTCCACACATATTTTGATGACGTCATGAACTGTAGATGATGGGATGTTCCCAGTTTTCTTTTTACGACCATTATTCTGAATCTGTCCCAGTTTCTGCTCAGATTCAGCCTCTAAAAGCTCTTTTTATCTTCAGTCCTCTGACTGACCTGCTGCCAGTTAACCTGATTAGTTACTAAATGCTCCTCCAGATGTTTCTCAGTCGTAACACTTCCTTTTTTGAGGCTTGTTGCTGCCATCAAACTTAAAAATACCCTTTTTAAAAAAAAAACAATACAAGTTGAAAAATTTGTTTATATGTTCCCCTGTGGTTAAAAAGCAAATCAATGCATTTTGTTTTTATTTACATTTTGCACAATGTTCCAACTTTTTGGAAATTAGGGCTGTCATAGTAAAATTAAACCAATTTTGTTGTGTTGGTACGGCCTGAGCCTCCATGTCGATGCTTTGTTTACATTGAGTGCATACCCTCATTTCAGAACCTTGTACCTGGAAAAGTCTTTTCAAAGCCGCACTGTTTGGTACCAAACCCTGTTCCGTTTGGAGCGCCTGGGCCTCCTGCACCCCTGGCTCCTTGAATCCTCCTGCATGAAAAATTCTGGCACAGAGTTTCTGTTCAGCCTCAGACAGCACCTGCGAAAAACCAAGTCAGACACTCAGTCACCTAGAAATGGAAGCGCCAACATATTTATGGACCAAAATCAACATATTTTTGGATCTTTTCCATCCTATCATCTATCTATCTATCTATCTATCTATCTATCTATCTATCTATCTATCTATCTATCTATCTATCTATCTATCTATCTATCTATCTATCTATCTATCTATCTATCT
>NC_051450.1:18438941-18443813 GCF_001649575.2 Kryptolebias marmoratus
CCTCTCTCCTTCCTGCGCGGTCACAAACAAGACGCGCGTAATACAGACGGGTATTTAGAGTCGCTCTGTAATTTGGGGGCCACAATTTGATTCATTTATCCGCACACTGTTATTAACCCTGTGGAAAAAGAGATGTCAGCCGCCATTTCAGCCAGCAGGACATCCGCGCTTTGTTTAAATGCACTAATTACGCGCATACATTAGAGGGGGGAGGGAGGAACGGATGGATGGAATAGCCTGGGCGCAATTTTCACATTTCCAATTTGTTTGACGCGCAGGTGAAGAGACAGGGCCGCCTTTCGTTCCAGGAAAAAAGAATAAATCAAATCCGCCTTCTTTTTTATTTTCACAACATCCTAACCTGATAATATCCAGGGGAAACACTTCACTTCTGGGCTTCTTTGTTTGTTTGTTCCCAGCGCGCAGACTCTGCTGTCCCTTCTGTTTGCAGCCTTTTCGGTGTCATGCGTTTTTATTTGTAACATATTAAAGAAAACAGATTATTTAATGTGCGTAAAAGCGGCGTCTCGGGTGTCTCAGACCCTCGGAAGGCCTTAGAAGCGCACAGATGAAGTTCATCACTAAGTGCTGGGCCTTGGCCTGCAGGTCATTCAGATGGCGCCATCTCCTGGTGGCAAACCCGAACTGCTCCGGCTCACAAAACGCGTTTTACGCCCGTTTAAAAACAAAGGATGAAGGCGCAGGATTGTCCGTGTATGTTAGCAAAATATCCCACGAACCTCTGGACGAATGTGAATGAAAGTTTCTGGAAATATATCTGTCACCGATTAACTTTTGGAGGCAACCCGATTCAACATGGCTGCCACAATCCAGCTAATTTAACATGTACTGAGCTAAACCTCTGCGTGGTAGTAGCCGAGACTGATCCTCGACATACATGCTGAGCGCTAACAGGTGTTTGTTTAACATTTTGTCATTAACTATTTGGAGTCAACTCTGTCTGTTAGCAAAATATCTCATGGGCCACACAACGGATTTTATTGAAACTTTCAGGAAACAATCATCAGGTGTATCTTTGCAGGCGATTAACATCCGGAGCCAATCCGACTCAAAATGGCCTCCCCAGCTAATTAATTTAAGCCAACCTAAACATGACAGTAACTTAATCAGTTTTACAGATATTGAAATCAAATTTGGTGTGGTAGTAGCTGAGAGTCATTCTTGACACCTACTCCGAGTGCTGCTCATTGTGTGCGATCTTAGCTTAAAACCTTAGCATTAACTGTTGGAGCCAACCAGTTTTTGTCTGTTAGCAAAATATCTCACGAACCACTGGGTGGATTTCATCGAAACTTTCAGGAAACCATCACTGGGTGTACCTTTGATGGCGATTAAAATTTGGAGCTAATCCGATTCAAGTTGACCAACTTTAGCCGACACATACATGGCAACAGCTCGGCAGATTTGACAGCCATTGAGCTAAGATTGGGCGTGGTAGTAGCTGAGAGTCAATCACAACATTTACTCTGAACGTGTTAAAGGTTTGACCAAAAAAGCTACAACATAAGATGATCTGAGGCGGGCGACATGCATTTCTTCAAGGACTGCTAATTATTATGTTTATTATAACTCCCCTTTCCCCCCCTCCAGTTATTTAACTTTAAAGCCACATTGTCACTGCTCTCCGCACGCGCGCCAAGTCCCAGCCGCGCGCGCCAGTCCCCAGCACGCGTTTCAATAAGGCGCCGGTTATCCTCCACCCAGCCTCGCGCTCTGACATAATTGGACACTTGGTTCGGCTGAGAGGCCGAGCAGCAGCAGCAGCAGCCGAGAAAGGAGGAAGGAGGAGAGGAGGAAGAAGAGCGCGAGCGCGCGCGCGCTCGGAGAGGAGGGAGGCTTTTAAGGCGCGCGTAAGCAAAGTTAATTAGCGGTTATTAACAGCCCGCATAATGGGAGCGAGAGGGAGTCAATTTAATGACTTTGTTAGCGCGGGTTCAGAGCGACAGGCGATGATCGAAACAACAAAGGCGAGCGTGCACGCAGCCATCATCCGTAATTTCCAGCGGTAATGCGGTCTGATCAGAAACAAAGGGTTCTAATTTCGTTCAACCGACTCGATAATTTGTCCTTATGTAAGGCAAATAATTAATGACTTAATGCTTCAGCAGAAGTAGCTTTCTTTGAGAGGAGGGGGGGAAATCTTAGAGGCCTCGTTTTGCTCGGGAGAAGGTGGTTGCCTATAAGGAAATCAATTTCCCAAGCCTGTAATTATTTGCATCATGAATTTAAAACGTGGACGAGCGCCTTTGCTCCCGGTTAGTGTGCAAACAAGCGAGTCTGTTGGGGGAGAGAAAGAAAAGAAAAGGAGGGGGGGGTTCCAGAGCTTCTTCCGTCAGACATGCAGACATGCTCCCTTTCCTCCAAACCCCACAAAGGTCACTGAAATTACTGAAACTGACAAAAGTAACAAAAGAAAGAAAGTGACTGAAATTAAACTAATGAAAACCGGTTGTTGCTTTTGAATTTTGGCTCACCAGACTTGTATAAAAAAATTAAAAAACAAGCTGGCCTTGGCAGAAAAGATGGCACTCCAACATGTTTTGTCCACAGGGACATTTTAAACTAAAGGTCCTGTAATCAGCATCCGAGGTGGCTTCAGTCAGCCAGTCTGCCTATTGGGATCCTGGTGTGAACCAGACTGGACGTGGAGGACAGAAAGCTGAGGACAGGGTCGTCTCAGGAGCTCAGAAAGACAACGACTGAGCAGCAGGGTGAAGCTGAAGGCTACAAGGCCGTCTCCCAGCAGCTGGATGTTCCGGTGACGACAGCTGCACACGTTAGGTTAAGGTTAAGAGGAGACGGATGATACGAGGGGCAACCAAAGAGCCCAGAACGACTTCCACAGAGATTACAGGTGAACTCCAGGGTCAAAGGTCATCAGTGTCACATCAAGCATTCATTGCTGTTTGAGCCAAAGTGGAGTTAATGGAATACGATCAAAAGAGCCAGACTGAAATGTGCCAAAATGCATATTGAGACGCCTCAGAGCTTCTCTGGGAATGTCCTTTGGACAGATGAGACAAAACTGGAGCTTTTTGACAACAAGTCAACGAAACCTCAAGACTATCAAGGCCTTCTGGAGTGAAATGTGCTGCCCAGTGTCAGAAAGCTTGGTCTCAGTCGCAAGTCATGAGTCCTCCAACAGGATAAAACACCCAAGAATGGGTCAGGACAAAACACTGGACCGTTCCGAAGTTCTGAGCCCTGATCTAAATCCTGTTGAACATCTGTGGAAGGAGCTGAAACATCTGGAGTAGGAACCCTTCAGACCTGAGACAGCTGGAGCAGTTTGCTCAGGAGGAGTGGGTCAAAATACCTGTGGACGGGTGCAGAAATCACTTGTGCAACCAAATATGAAGTTATTTTTATCAAGAGCAGCTTCATTAGGTTTAAAAAAATAATAATAATTCAGTTGAACCAGAATTCAAAAGCAGTGATTTTCAGTAAATCCTTTCCTTTTAGTCAGTTTCAAGTTAGTTCAGGGACTGTTGTGGGTTTTTCTTTGTTTACAAACAAGTTAAAAAATTGTATTAAATATGTCTTATCATCATGGAACGCAAAGGAAAATACGCAAAATGTAAAAGGACCAAACCGGACCAGGAGTGCACCTGATTACACCTTCTGAGTTCTCAGCCCTCATGTCTGTGTCTTTGACATACTGCGAAAAAGTATCCAAGCACCGCGCGTCTTTATGCACGAGTCCCCAGATATTCGGAGTCAGAGAAGAAAGGGCATAAAGATGTGAGCGCTGTTATCGATTTAGACGGGGGTAGGAGCTGCCTGCGGGCCACTCTCGGATTCATAACAGGTGGATAGGTCACCCGCAGGAGAGCGGCAATTTTCGCAGCCCCCATTGTCTCCTCTGATTACTGCTTTGATCACAGGAATCAAGAGCCCGACACTCTCCCGAGAACCCCACCGCAAGGTCCGGCTCGTGAGCTGAAGAGGTCATAATCATCATGACCACCATCATCATCCGCCACATCACCATAACCGCTGTCACCATCATCCTCCTCATCACTGCCGGTTGACCACACCAGCCTGGAGTGCGGCGTGTTTTCACCGCCGCGTTGCCCTTTTATTGATTGCGTGCCTTAATTTTAATTCGATTGCGCGAGTGTCAAAAATTCCGCAAGAATCATCCTAGTAATGAGATAATCAAAGTAATATATGCTAATCAGTTATGTTGCCAGCTTATCAAAACCGGAGTGCCCCCCCCTTGAGTCTGAAGAAGTCCATTTATTCAGTTAGTGGCAATACCTTGCGCAAATGGCGCGATGCAAATGATAGTTGATTAGACTAAATTAAGAACCTCGTTTCTTCCTGACCTTGTCTGAGTTTTATGTAAATTCTTTTTTTTTTTCTTGCTTTAATGTCATAAAAATGCATTTTTTATTCTGGCCTTTGTAAACCTGAGCCATATTACTTGGGAAACAAAGGTCTGATAACTTGGTTGTGAGTCTTTTTTTTATTTATTTTTCTCTGTCTGTCCGTCACAAACCTCAGTGTCTTGACCTGCTGCAGCTCCCACGGTGTTGCGGACCGAGCCCTTATAACTTCCACGCTGCGGCGGAGTGTGCCCTGAAGATAGACTGTGTGTACCTCTGAGTGCGCGCGATTATGTGTGCATGTAACGTGTGGAGAGAGTGGAGCTGGGACTTCCTCTCTGTGGGGTTTGTGGGGCCTGGAGATGGGAAAGGAATAAATCCAATATAGATTGCAGGGCTGCGCTGCCTCCCGCTGGGGACCCACAGACTTTGCAGGCCAGGATCGAAGTGCTTTTCTCCACCTAAATTGGCCCGAGAGGCCGCAGGAGAAGCCATGCTCCAACCCCCCCCAACCCCCCCCCCC
>NC_051450.1:18443878-18455128 GCF_001649575.2 Kryptolebias marmoratus
CCCCCCCCCTCCCCCAACACTGGGACTGCCTTCGACCTAATGATGGTGCTGCAGACAGACACAGAAATACACACTGAGAGGGATGTACACACATCAGAACTCATACACAGCCATCCCCAGATTGATATAACATCGGTTACATTCATGCACAAGCCAAACACACACTTTGACAAGAAAAAGGCGCGGATATAAACACACCCTCCTTACGCTCTGATGCTGAACACACTCATTCTTTGTCCATTCATCTCAAGTTTTCCTCTTCAGACCTCTGACCGGCCCTCAGCTTCCCTCCCTAAACTGCAGCTTTAGAGGAGGCATCGTCACTGCTGTTAAACACACTCCAAAGGGACGAGTGAATGAGAAAACTGGCACCGCAGAAGTACCTGGACCGATGTGCACTCGTGCCCTTTGGATCTTTGTCCACGTAGCATTTTCAATCAGTCCAGGAAGCCAGTGCATTAATTTTACTTCACAGGGAGACAAAAACATTTTAGATATTAGATATCTTGGATGCCTGACGGGTGTGGGGAGTGGTAGACTTGGGTTGGAGTTGAGTGGTGATTGTTAGAAACAGAAGAATAGACCTTTGGAAAGCAAGACAGTCCTTTCAGACTGCTGGTCTGGGTCATTCTTTGGGAAACAATGGAAAAGCAGATTTAGTTTTTTTTACTGCTGATGATTCCTACAGCCTGCTGCCAAACACAAGACAACCATTTCACTGATCCTGCTAGGAAATATCGTACGTTTAACAGAATCACTCAAGGCGATTAACTAACTGCAAAGCCATCCAGTAACGCAGGATGCATCAATGTATGCTGGACGGCCTTTATAGGCGGATGCTTGTTTCTTAACAGCTTTTTGCAACACGTGAGGAAGGCGTTTGTCTGTTATGGCCAAAGGCTTTTATCTCAGCTCGGGTGAGAGAACCGCGTGAGCAATCCCACCGCTGCAGAATTAGTAAGTGAGACAGGAAGACCCCAGACTCGTTGATTTTATTTATTACAAAATAAAGCAGAAACGCCCAGGAAAGAGACAGATTCAAGAGGCAGGACCTGTCAAAAGGAAGACTGCTGGGGAGCGCATTTTTGAACAAAGCTTATCTGTGAGACCTAACATGGCCGCCAGTCTCTTCATAACTGGAAACCTTCGTCACTTTGAGACGTCCTGATGAGGACACCTCAGAGGACCTACAGTATCAGTAAACCTTGTTTTAACACTGACTTTCATAAATATGTTCACAACAGTTTGCTCAGAGGTCCTTAATTCTTGTTATCTTACGCAGATTTGTTGAAAATATGCTTTCCTCCTCCTTCGTTTTGCAGTTTCGACCAGACCGCTCCGTCTTTTCATCTCCAACTCTGCCGCCGTTTGTTCTTATTGTCTACTTTTTCGTGCGTATTCTGGGTGTATTGAATTATGTTTCCCCTGGCATCATCCTCACATGTATTCGCTTTATTTAACAATGGCTGACGTGCGGCAAGCAAACACCTAATTCTGACTTTGTTATTCGTGCGCACGGGACAATGCATGCTAAATATTCCAAATGCAAAGGCGAGCCCGTGCAGCACATAAGCACAGTCCACAAACACGCACAGCTAAAAATCCTTTTGACATCAATAATTGGTAAATCCTCTGATTAACTTGTAAGAATTGTCCTTAGAGTGCTTAAGTAATTGTGTTTGTGTGTGTCCTTTTTTATTGCATGCACCCCCCTCTCTTTAAAGCACATCTTTATAACCAAGCAATTCCAAAGCAATTTTCTCTGTGGGAGGAGAGTGTAATTTTCTATTCTGTGACACTGTGATGTGTAAGAAACTGGGAGCTGGTGCTAAAAGGTGTCTGCAGTTGTGTGTCTTGGTGTGGGTGTGAGCTGCTTTAATGGCCAACGCGGGGCGGGCGGTGATGGTGGTGAGCGGGTGCGTGTCAGGAAGGCCATCATTTAATGACTCCCAAATAGTGCCCTCCTCGTTAGAGCTATCGTCCTGGAAACGGGAGGCTGTGAACCGCGAGAGCGCCGCGCGCTGCAACACTCTTTTATCTTCATATTAAACCATTTGCATAACATTATGGCCTCAGATGAGCTTCAGGAGATACTCAAGCTGCTCAAAGAGAGTCAGAAAGAGTGTCGAGGCAAGAGACACAGAGAGGGTATACTACATGTCCTTGCAAATCTAATCAGCGTTAAATGGAGCTGTCACACGAGTGTGTGTCTGTGAGAGTGTGTGTGTTACTGGCAGCCTCATGTCAGGAGTCATTTAGCATTAAACCGCAGCTTACTATGTAGCAGGGCTGTAATTATAAAATACAGCCTGATGTGACGTATAAATGCAGCAGGTACTCGATACTCAGATGGTAACGATTCAGATGTCACGCCAACTTACATGCCTTTCACGACTTGAACAGTTAATGAGTTGCACAAGTACATCCAGTGATTATTTCCTGAACATTTCATTGAAATCCGTCAAATGGTTCATGGAATATTTTGCTAACAGGCAAACAAAGATCACCCAGGTTAAGCAAATCACATTGCTACCATTTGCTTTAGTGGTGTGCAGCAGTATTTGAAACCAAACAGACTTGAGTTAATGTTCTCATGGTAAATTTATACTAAATGAAGAGGTTTTGGCTCGGATTTGTCTGCAGATGTGTTCGTCTGACAGATAAATGCGCTCGGAGGAGAATAAAGAGCGGTCTCAGCGCTGCAGAGATGGAGGAGGAGAGTGACGTGCGAGTACACGCTAATTAGTTGTCACTTCTTGCCACTGCTTGATTAATTTAATCAACAGTACAGCTACCCTTATATCTACCAGCGTAAATGGCAAATTTGCAAATATCATAAAGTACCACCTAGTTTTTAAAAACAGGAAGTCAAAACATAAAATAATTAAAGGCCTAGGACTCCTTTCATGAACCATTGGACGGATTAAAAAAAGAAATATAGAAGAAGATATGCATTCCTTCAAGGAGCGTTAGGCCTTCAATTATTCTTTTGTTTTACCTTTAACGTGAAGCTGGAGTGATTGTTCATAGAGAAAAATCCAGCCAAAGTAAATGTGTGGCAGCGTTTCTGCACTCGGGTGTCACATGAAAAGCTAAAGAGCAATCAGAGCTCAGAACAGGCCTGGGGCTGTGTGTGTTTGTGGCTGATATTGCTTGTTTATTCACACGGTGACAGACGGTTCCAGGAGAGTGTATCATTTACCATCAAGACATTGAATTCAGCAGGCATCTAATAACAAAGCATTTACAGCCCACTTAGACATGCATAGAAATAAGTGGGCAACAACACTAACGTCTCCAGCTATTCCTCCCTCGCCTCTAACACTCGGGCACCATCCGGATTGGTCTCAGATCCTCCAGATTTCTATCAGCAGACATGGGGGTGAAATTAAAATTGCTCATTTTCTTCCTCCGTACAAGGAGCAGATCAATTTCCGGAGCCGGGGACGTGATGTTTTTCCTGCCATTGGGCTTTCTCGTCTTTGGCACAGCACCCTGACTGCCTCCCAGCGGGAGGCCCGGGTCTGACTGCACGCCTCGCCGGAGAACAGTTACTTCTGCCGCGGCGAGTTTATTTGCGCCTCGCTATGAGAATTGCCATCATTTACCCTTCCCAACATCTCCCAAAACAGAGAAAAAGAAATAGACAACCGGGGGAAGGGAGGGGAGAACGAGGGAGAGGCGAAATTGATTCTTTTTGATACATGCTGCTGCGTGGGGGACATTAGGCACACCTCGTTTGAGCACCTATTTCAAGAAATGAAGTGAATAAATTTAGCCTGATGTAACGTATGAAACTTTCAGAGGCCTGATTGTGCTGCTCTGGGTGCAGGAATCACCTACCCTCAGCAGAGGCTGCCCACTGAATCGTGCTGATCAAGAAATGCCAATTAATTAGGCGGTGATGAGTAACTCCTTTTACATGAAACAGCAAGGCAGCCTGCATTAAAAGTGGCATCATTTAAGGCGGATCTTTCGAAATGGGATTTTGGTGAAAGTTTACGAGCAGTTAAGGGGGTACATTTGGTAGCAAACACATTCTTGTATAATTAAAAAGCTTGAAAAAGTTTTGAAATTAAAACAGAAGAAACAATGACGGACCAAAAAATGAAATCATTAAATAAAAGACACTTTGTTTTGTTTGTAAGCTTCTGTAAAAATTATTTTATCCCCCTTCATTGGTCAGAAGTTATTCCATGATCAACTATTGCTCTGTGACCCGACAACTCTCCGTCTCTTCAAAATAAAAGCTCATTTAAAACTATTAGTAAATGTCAACATGGGTTTAAACTCTATTTTCCCACTAAACTTCACTTCCGAAGGTCTGGACTATCCCTTTAAGGACTTTCACTTTGTTCTGAAACAGACAATAAAAGCCAAGATGCCCAATTCTGTGAAAGAAAAAAAACAAAATGCTTTAGAGAGTTTTATTTTACTTTACAAACTCTGATGTTGATTTCACATGAAGGTGAAGATGAGCATGACACAACTGTTTGCACAAGCAGTGCACCTGAGGTCACCACAGGCTTCTCATTTAAAGGATTTAAATCTCATTTTTAAGGATTATTTTTTCTTCACGCCACATTGACACACTGAACGTTTCTGCTTCTGCTGCCACAGCTTCCATTCACTGCCGTAAATATGAACCCCTCTCTCCTGGATGCTCCCGGTTGGTTTAAAAATCGGTCTCTTGTTTTGCTTGGCAGCCACACCGCCTCCTGTTTGCGCACACTTTGCCCGGCCGAGCCGTCCCCTCTTCGCTCGGACACCCACCTGTTGCGTCACGGAGCCAGACGGGGCCTAATTAAAACCATGTTGAGAAAGAGCATAAAGCTCCAGCCCCCTTCCCCGCTCCGATCACAGACCGGCATGCAGACGTCCTGAAGTGGATTTTGGTCGAAGGAGAGCAGAGAGTTAATCTGTAACGACTGAAAAACATCTTATAGGAGACGTTTTAAAACACAGCACCATGGCAGGACTCAAGGTAAGTCAATGTTGCCTTTAATGCCACTTCTATAGGTTTTTTATTCGTCAATACTTCAATTTAAAGCTTAAAGGTGAGTGTGCACGAAGGTGCAAAGATGCTGCAGAGCTGTGCTTTCAGAAGAGAAAGAAAGAAGCTGCTTCAGCTCCGCTGTTGGACAGAAAATGTACAAAAATGAAGAAGTTTGAATCTCCTCACTGCTGTGGCAGCAGCTGAGCGGCCGACTGGAGGGAGGCGTTCCCTCCAGCCAATCAGAGAGCTGCATTCAGCAGCTGCCCAGATGTGGTCTGAAACAATCTCAGCGATGATGTTATGAATTAGAGACAAAAGTGCATTTCGGAACCCTTTTTTATTTTAAAAAAATGCTTAAAATAATTAAATGTTGCACAGAAATGTTTACTGAGGCAACTTATGAACGTGTGTCAACATTTTATACTTTCTTTTATTTCGATGAAACATAAATATCTATTCAAAAACATCTAAAATTAAAAGCCTAGCGTTTCTTTAAGGAATGCATATCACCCGCCAACTTTCATGCCAGAGTTACAGCTATTTTTGTGTGTTTGAATGTTTTCCATATATACTCCATTTATTTGCTTCTAAATAAAAAAAATCTATTTTGTTTTCAACTCTTAAGACCACTTTTTTCTTTGTGTTGCAGCTTTAAGTGAAACATAAATTTCAATAAACTCCAGCTTTGTTCATATTTACCCAAACACTCAGTCTTCAGTCACTTGATGAACGAACACACATGGAAACCATCCACAGTTCGGCTGAGAGGGCGGCTTTTGCAAACCAACAGTGACTCAGCAAAACCCGCTCTCATCTGCCCAACGATACAAGTTTGGACATCCTGAGTCAAAGTTTAACTGCGAATAAAGTTGGGCAAGTAAAACACTGAGCTGATTTCCAAGAGACACGTAGGAGACGTTCAGTCTTTGATGGAAACGAGCCAAAGCAAAAGTTTGGACAATTATCACAACTAGAGCACTTTCTGCAGCAACTGTTTCTACAAAAAAGGCATTTTTTAAATTCGACATATTATTGCCTGAATGTGTGCGTTTGTTTGTCTGTTAGCGAACTTTCCTATGAACCACTGGATGGACTTTAATGAAACCCTCAGAACATCTACAGGGACTTCCAGCTGAAGATGGCCACCACAGCTAACTGACCTTAGCAAACAGAAAATGGCTAAAACTGAGCCAATTTTACAGAATCATCCCCATCTCGTACTCTAACGGATCACACAAGATATTAGCTTAAAACTCTGGGTGATATGCATTTTTTTAAGGAATGCTAGCTTAATTTCCTCTAGTGTTAACAATCTGTTTGTCCTTTTCAGTACATGTGTGGTTTTGGGAATGAGTTCTCTTCCGAAGACCCCCGATGTCCCGGATCCTTGCCTGAGGGGCAGGTAGCACAAAACCATTACCTTCTCCCTCTGTTGTCATCAGATTTCCCTTCAGATTAAACATATGTTGTACCTGTGCAGAACAATCCTCAGGTCTGTCCATACGGCCTCTACGCCGAGCAGCTCTCTGGCTCCGCCTTCACCTGCCCACGTCCGGCCAATAAGAGGAGGTTTGAGGCTTTAAACAAATAAACAAATGGATCCTAATCGTCGTGGAGACTTAAACTCTTTCCCCTCGCTTCCTGCAGCTGGTTGTATCGAATCCTCCCATCTGTAAAACACAAGCCTTTTACACCTGTGCCATGTGGGGATCTGACAGAGAACTGGGATGAAGTGGAGCCTGATCCCAACCAGGTATGATGCACCCCCATACCATCAGAGAGGCAGGGTTATGAGCTGGGCGCCCCTCTCCTCTTTAGTCCAGAGGACCACATGCTTTTACAGCCTTTTTGTTGCACCTATTCCTGCCAACAAATTCAAAATTACCTTAATATTTCTCCCAAATGGTAGAATTTCTTAGTTTAAACATTTGATATGTTTACTATGTTCCATTGCATGTAAAAATATGTTTATGATATTTAAAAACCACTGCATGCTGTTTTTATTTACATTTCACACACTGTTCCGGCTTACACTGATAAATCTTATAGAACAAAAATTCAGCTCAGTTAATTTTTGAGTAAGTCGATCCTGATTTTGTTCTCACAAACAGCTAAGATGGCTGCCGTTCACCATCCCCAAAACCACAGAGAAGAAAGTGGACTTTGTGGCTGTGAGTGCACCTCGTTCCTTTTCACCGTATCTCCATTCAGCAAATGCCGATTCTGTGTTTGTTGGTAAATGTTGCATTTTTCCTCATGGTTCAGGGTCTTCATACCATCTGTGGTGCAGGAGACGCTAAGTCTCGTAGTGGCATTGTGGTTCATATCTTCACCTGCAACACCTCCATGACTGACAGGTGAAAAGCTAAACAAATAGATGCATTTTCTCTAATTAGCAGTATGAAGTCTTGGCAACCTTTTTTTTTTTTTACCATTTCAGGTGCTTCAACAACTCCGATGGAGACTTCCTGATTGGTGAGAGATCCGGTTGTTGATGTTCACCAGCATCTATTCTCTTCATCGGGTTTTCTGGTTTTATATTTCAGCTGTTTGGCCTGTTTGTGCCCGCAGTTCCACAGCAGGGCGAGATCCTGGTCACCACGGAGTTTGGGAAGATGATGGTGGAGCCGACCGAGATCTGCGTCATCCAGGTCGGTTCTTCAGTTTTCCCAAATTGGACTTTTCTATCTGCCCCCCCCCCCCACACACACACACACACAGGCACACACTCGTCTAACCACATTTAGAAAGCCGTGGTTTGGCACTTTTCAGACGTGACCTTGAAAATAGGTAATAGTGGAAAGAGGTTTTGAGTTATGGACAACCTGAGCATCAGGACGGTGACTGCAGCATGTGTGCTTTTTTCAAACACAGATGATTAGTCCCCTCAGCGCTGATACAGCCCACATTTGCTGCATAACAGCACTAAATTCTCCCCTAACTGCCACTTTTCTTGTTTTTATTTTGCAGCAAGGGATGCGCTTCAGTGTGGATGTGTTCGGAGAAACCAGAGGCTACATCCTCGAAGTGTATGGAGCCCATTTTGAGCTGCCTGACCTGGGGCCTATAGGTTTGTGTTTGTGTGATGTTTGGAAGGAAGGAGGAAAACACTATATGTGTTCATCCTTTTTAAAAAAAAACAACACAACAGCTGCACAACAACCACTTTGCCTCTGTTTCCAGCAAAACGCTATTGTTGTCAAAATTGTTGACACTTATCTCTGAAAATCCGTGGGATTTTTAGCCATGCTAACCGGATTTATCGGACAATTTGCCTCTCTGAGTCATGCTTTCCTCGGAAAGTACTGCAAATAAAATTAGAGATTATTGTAAATTTTCATCTGCTGCCATCGAGTACTTTTATTTGTCCGAAGCGTTTGGTTCAAGACAAAATGTTGGCAAAAGTAGAAGCCGTTTGTCTTAGCTGTATTTTGTATTTGGGCCAAATAAACAAATAAGAAAATATAATATTGTATATTTAGATTAACAAAATGACACATTTGAAGGTTAAAACAAAGTGCAGGGATTAGCAGAAGAATAGCTAAAAGCCAAAAATAGCAAAACTGTATCTAAAAGCAAGAAAGTTGCTAAAATTAGTAAAAATTGTAGCTAAAAGCTACAATCAGCCAAACAGAAGGTGAGAGCTAAATTTGAAAGCTAAATGCAGCAAAACAGAAGCAGCAAAATT
This sequence comes from Kryptolebias marmoratus, assembly GCF_001649575.2. Classification (NCBI taxonomy): domain Eukaryota; kingdom Metazoa; phylum Chordata; class Actinopteri; order Cyprinodontiformes; family Rivulidae; genus Kryptolebias; species Kryptolebias marmoratus. The sequence continues at coordinate 18,452,563 of NC_051450.1, forward strand.
ATATATATATAAGCTAAAATTAACTAAATGATAAATAAAAGCTGATACATGCACAACTGTGGCTACAACCTAAATTTAGCAAAGCCAGCAGCTAAAAGCTACAATAAGCAAAACTCAAGCTAAATGCTAAATGTAGCTTAACTGTAAAAAATTGCTAAAATATGCAAGAATACATTAAAAGAAGGATAAGACAAAAAGAGAGCAGGTTTGCAGAGAAGAGAGAAGACATCTTGCTGTATTTCTATGGGGAAAATCTTTGTAACTTAAGGTTAAATATTTCAAAAAGTAGAAAAGTTACAAATACTGAAAGCCATAATGTTCTATTCCTGATTGAGCTGAACAATTTGATATATGAACGATTAAAATAGCATAAAGTATGAAGGAAATAGTTAGCAAAAAAGCACAGAAGAAACTATAAACAGGGAAACAGCGTGAATTAACACCCATAAAATGCTTTATTGTGTTGTTTTTTTTTGTAGGAGCCAACGGTCTGGCCAACCCAAGAGATTTCCTGTGTCCGGTTGCTTGGTACGAGGACCGCAAAGTGCCCACCGGTTACACCGTCATCAACAAGTACCAAGGAAAGCTGTTTGCTTGCCAACAGGTGGTTATTGTGACATTTAATTTTGTGTGTGTCACTGCAGTGATCGCACACACTGTCTGAGCGGGGACACGCACATGTAGCACACTTGCCCTATTACCCTATTTAGGTTTGCGTTTGCTTCAGTAAACACCATCAAACTGCCACAGCGCCTAACAGGAAACGGTCCAAGTGAAGCATGTGATCCATTAGCCGCTCCTGCCGGCTGAATTGCCATCCCCGATGATTTAATATCCAAGCTTTAGCTGTTATCCTTTCACTCGCTTTCCGCCTCGGCTCCCTTATGAGTCTTAATCACTCATAATTAGTTAAGGCATTCTGGAGCTGCAGATGGCGTACCTGCGAAGCTTTGCATTGAAGGAAAGAACCTTTTTCCAAGTAAAGCATTAATTTCACCATATTTCACTCGGAAAATGATCCTTTCCCTCCTCTCCTGTTGGGTGGATAATTGGATCGACACAATGTCTGACAGGAATTACTTTTTAAATTGAGACTAGGAGGTTTGACAAGGGTAGGGGTCAAGGACTGTAACCAAGGAAACCGTGTCAAACTAAAGAAATTACATTTTCTGTGAAAAAGCAGCGCGAACGCTGAGTGCCGAGTGACGACTGAAGAAGCTGAAAGTGAGCTGAAGCAGAGCAATGGCTGGGAGCTAAAAGGAGCAAAATACTAGATAAAAGGTAAACACAAGCTAGAAGCTAAAGGTAGCAAAATGCCAGCAAAATGTAGCAAAAAGCTAGCTAAATCTAAAGAAGGAAAGAGGTAGTTAAAAGGATCTATATGCGTATTATAAAGCTAACTAGAAGTCACAAAAACCTTGCTAAAAGTAGCAAAAGGCCAGCTAAAAGTAGCTAAAACATAAAAGTATTATAAAAAGACAAAAACAGAGCTAGCAATCTGAAGGAAATTCCAAATAAAACTATGTTTTTAAAGGATTTAAAGAGATCTTATTGCATTTTTATGGGTAAAATATTTGTAAAGAAAAGTTTAAAAGTACAAAACTTAGAAAAAACAAAAGTCATAGCACCGACTAGTTAGCTTGCAATAGGTATATATATATATATATATATATATATATATATAAAAACGAGGAAAACAAACATTTACCTTGTCATTATTAATAAATAAACGTGCAGCTGTAAGGGCCTGATACTTTTTCTTGAAGCAAACAACCTTTTTTTGTAGGAAGCGGCCTCTTTTTTGAGTATTATGGTCTGGAGATGAAAGGTGACGCCCTGATCCTGGTTTCCACCTTTTCCCCCTGATGCTGCAGGGCGAGGCCAGGAAACAAGATGGTGGTGAGGGTGGAGGGTGGAGGGTGGGGCGGGGGGGAGACAGAGGCCTCGTCTCAGGGAAGATGCTGCTGTTCCTGTCTGGTCCTGCTGTTTTGTTTCCCCGCAGAGTGCTAAAATTGCTCAAATTAACTTATTATTTGCTTGACTGGGCCAATATGTTCGTGTTCTGCGTGCGTGCGTGTGTGTGCGAGTGGTTGCTCTCCTCCGTTTTTCTTCCCCTTCTTCATTTTAATCAAATGTAGTGGAGTTATCACAGATGAATGTCCAAGAAATTACCTGCACTGGGTCCCCCGAAGAGCCTTTTGTACAGTAACTGCTGACAATTGAGTGTGTGAAGTTAAGCTGTTCCTGGTGTTCATTAGATACGCAGCATACTGTGCGAGTTTCCTTACACACTCCTCTTTTTGTATGTATATATAGTTGCCAGCTTTTATTGCCCGTGTTCATGTGTGGAAATGTATTTGAGCGTGTGTGTGTGTGTGTGTGTGTGTCGGGGCACGGAGGTCAGCGTGGAGGCAGTTTGAGTTGTAATGAACTATATTGATTTTAGAGCTGCTGTTGAATGTCTTTTTCGCAGCGACATTATCAGAACAGAGAAACTATATAAAATTGCTGCGGTTTTAACAATCAAGATAAAGGAATATCTCTGCACCCACGGTTTCTACAGCCC
>NC_051450.1:18455136-18463492 GCF_001649575.2 Kryptolebias marmoratus
CACACACACACACACACACACACACACACACACACCTCCTCCTCCTCCTCCCCATAACTGCACTGCCGCCAGCGTCAAAATGCTCAAAGTTTGGGAAAGTTTGATTGTGAAGCCAATTACTCCATAATACCTGGAGAACAGGGGGGAATGAAAGAGAAGAAAAAGATTGAAAGAAGCACACCCTCTTACAATTTTCATTATGACCATTTTTTTTTCTTTTTATGTCAAGAAGTACTTTCTTGGAATTTAAGATTACAAAGGCATTATTCATTGTTCCCTTTTCATCGTAAAAAGCTCAATTTAAAGTCTTTTGTGTTTGCCGCTCGCGTAGACTTTTCTTGTTTATTTTGTTTTGTGCTTCGCACGTAGGATTTCTCTCCTTTCAATGTGGTCGCCTGGCACGGGAACTACACGCCGTACAAATACAACCTGAAGAACTTCATGGTCATCAACTGCGTGGCCTTCGACCATGCGGTACGCTCGCTTCTCCTTTTTAGGCTACGTTCTGCCCGAATGGAGACACACGCCCTGAAAGTGATGTTATGTCAAACACTGACCCTTAGTTCGTAACCTGGATGTTATACAGTTAAGAAAAGAGCAACAAACATAAATAAACTGTCATGTCGTATTTTTTTTTTTAGAAAGATTTGAACTCGCCATTAGCCTCACCTAGAAGAAGATTTTTGCCCTTTTCTACCAACTACTGATAACTATTTATCAGATTATCACCCTTTAAAGCAGCGGTAGTCCAGATCTTCTGGAGTGGGGTTCAGCAGAAAGCTTACGAACAATAAATATCTCACCTGTTAGCTTTTTCAGTGACCTCAGCTTGGAGAAATAGAGCTTAATTCTGACAAGCTAACGGCTAGTCTGAGCCAAGACCAAAATGTCTTGGCTCAAAGGTTTGTATTACGTGGTTATTTAAGGGAAATCCAGGGTCCTTTAAAGGCGCAAATATGACAGGAAATCCCTATTTCTGCCAGAATAACTGGATGATGTAAAGCTGACTGGGGTCTGAGGATGTTTAAATGGTGTCATCAGTCTCTATGTCTCCAAACTGAGCTTCTTCAAAGAGCTGTGTACAACAAGCAGAATGAAAAAAGATCCAAGCTATCCTTTTGAACGAAACATTTATCTCCCTCCTCCAGGATCCATCCATTTTTACCGTGCTGACCGCCAAGTCCACGAGGCCGGGTGTGGCCATCGCCGACTTCGTCATTTTCCCTCCCAGGTGGGGTGTAGCTGACCACACCTTCCGTCCACCGTACTACCACCGTAAGGACACGCCGACACACACGGGCGGATGCTGTTGGACGGCGTGAACAAACCTACCTTCAGAAGCTTTTATAGCCTAAGAGAAAAAACATACATTTTGGGATTCACGTTAAAATTAAAAGCTGTAGCTTAAATTAAAATATCAGAATGAGTCCATTTGGATTAGTAACATGTCTAACATGTCTTTTTACCCATCAGTGTCAAACAGCAGCAGAGAATAACCCACCTGCTGTATGACTCATTTCACACCACTGCCTTTTGTCTGCTTTTAGCTCAGACCTGTAAGGCCATCTAGTGGAAAGCTTGAGCTCTCCGCTCCTGACATAGTGCTGTGTTGTAGCGCCTCCTGCTGGTCATTTCAGGTAACTGCATGAGCGAGTTCATGGGCCTGATCAGAGGTCATTACGAAGCCAAGGAGGAGGGCTTCCTGCCCGGAGGAGCCAGCCTGCACAGCATCATGACCCCCCACGGGCCGGACGTGGACTGCTTCGAAAAGAACAGCAGCGCCGAGCTGAAGCCTGAGCGCGTGGCCGAAGGAACCATGGTAAAAACACTCGTTTCTCACGGCACAGCCAGCCACATCGGTGCCATCCCAGACGGTGTGCTTTCCTCTCGTTCCTCCAGGCGTTCATGTTCGAGTCGTCCTTCAGTATGGCCGTCACTAAATGGGGTCTGCAGAGCTGCCAGAAGCTGGACAAGACTTACTATCAGTGCTGGGAACCTCTCCGCAGCCACTTCGACCCCAGCTGGAAGCCCAGCAAGCGTTAAAACCAGCAGCTCTGAAGAAACGTGGACCAAAATGAACCAAAACATGTTTCAACTAATAAAAAAATGGAATTTTTCCAACAACCAGTGATTGATTGTTTGCTGTAAACAGCTTTTTAAAATTTACTGCCTAAAGGAGAAAGGGGAGATAATGTTTTTGCCTGTGTCTACATGTTTGTTTGTCTGTAGCGTTAGCAAAATATCTACTGAACCACCGGATGGATTTTTATGAAGGGGGTCATCCTAGATGGCCAACTCATCCTTCCCCTCCATAACACAAAAACGGTTACAACACAACCACTTTTTTTTTTTTTTTACAAATATTGCTCTAAGAGACGCTTCCACACAACGTTCAGACTGGCAGGAATTTGGTTTTTGGGACATTTCGGTCACCAGACCTTCATCCTGTAAACACTTTAAAGAATAATTATTGCCTTAATCGCACACAAACGCCACAATTGATGTAAAGTGGTGCAAACTATTCATAGAATTAACACCAGAGCGGTACTACAGCGCACAAAGAATAGAAAATATAAACGTGACTATCTGTACCCCCCTCTGATCTCAAAAATGATCTCATGAAGCTAAAATCTTGAGAGTAGTGGAAAAACTATTTCATGAGGACTGAAAAGCATAAATGTTTATGAGCTCAAAAACTGGAATCTAAAACACTGAGTTTCTTCTTTTAGACCTGCTTCTTGAAACTTGCCCGATGAAGATCCAGGGACCAAAACGTCACAGCAGTTAATTTGAGCAGGTTTGGACAATGTGTGTGTGTGACTCTTTACTTTTTTTATTTTTAATTATTATCATTCATCTCCTACATCCTCTGTTTCTTAACACATCTCAGAAGATCTGACAACATGGCAGGAGACTGATCAGAACAGTTACATATCAGTCATTTCTTGTCATGATTTTAGTTTAAACTCCTGCATGAAAGGTGCCAGGTGATATATATATATATATATATATATATGATATTATATTAAACAATCCCTTAGGCTACAACAAACATGTAACACTGAAGCTTGTTTTGAACCACGACCTGTCACGTGATTCCAAGTTAAACCTTACATTTATGAAAGTAGACCTCTCTCCTGATTATAAACATCTCTTTAACTTATTGAACTGAATCTGGAGGCATTTTAAAGATTGTTAAATGGCCACAGGAGTGTTGAATATTCTCAGTTTAGTGAAACAAAGTTAGTTAAAGATGTTATTGTTCTTTTAAGATGTCATGAACCTCCTGAACTTGTTCCTCCACCACGCACGCTTTTCACTTTAAAAATCAAAGTCATCTTGTTTGACAGTAGGATTTTATTTGGTTAGTAATAATTACACAGACCATCCCTGGAACATCACGGCGGGAGGAGCTCAACTTGTCAATCTGTACTTCTGCGTGTCGGTCCCAGACCTAATCCGCTCTTCCTTCCAATCCTGTAAAACAGACGACAAGCAGCCGATTGGTCGGTACAGTTTCCATAGCAACTTCTGGACATTTTCTCAACTAAATGCTTCACAATTTTGTGGTTTTCAAGCATTCTCCCCCTCCCAGCAGAGTAAAGACGATTCATTTGGCACATTTTGTCTTCAACAAATTGATCTTTGTCTAAAAAGGACGTAAAGTGCGCTTTTTTAAATGACGTCCCTGACTAAATTACAACTTTACAGAAATAACGAAGGGCAAAACGACTGACACAACCTAAAGCTTCAGTCATCTCGTCTCATACCCTGGTGGTTTTGAAGACGTAGTAGAAGAAAAAGAGGGGCACCACTCCAAACGCCAGCCCAAACATGGACGTCCTCTGCGTGGGTCTGAAGTGTGGGTAAATGTTGCCTCTGGCCTGCACCCAATTCGTCAGGGCAGGGTCTTCCTGTAAAGACAGACACATTTCAGTAAGATTAGGATTTAATGACTGGGAAACAATAGTGTGAACAAAAAACTAATGGGACCATTCACCATGTGGAATAACTGATTTTAAAGAAAGATATTTCAGTAATATTTAGTCTTTTCTTTAGGCATGCTTGTTCACAAATTCAAAGTTTTATTATGAGGGTATATTTGAACAGAAATACCTTGTTGATCCCTTTAAATTAAGCTTTGTACAGCTCCTTTTTTATATATATGTACCTTTAAACCTCCTGAAGGCACGCTGAACTAAAAAGCCATTGTGCAGACATGTTTTGTGGTCATGTAAACAAAACCTAGAAGAAAAGTTTTGGTAACTAATGCTACAAGCTGTTCCAGGGAATAGCCACCTTCAGCGTTAGCATTAGCTTTTAAACATTTTGCATCTTAGACTTGCAGAAAAAAACAAACTACAATAATGCATTAAGGGAATGGAAATAAAACCACAATAGTCATGCATGTTGTCCCTTAAATCATTTGTTAGCATGTAAGAAATAAGAAGGAATATGATTTACAGGAGAAAGGTTTAACTAAAACCAAAATATATAGTCTAACAACAAACTGTTAGCTACCTGGCTAACATTAACCACTGATTGTAAGTAGTGCTCTTATAGTAGGATATTAACATTACATTTATAGATAATTCTACATTTGTTACAGTCTACCAATATCAGTTCAGGAAGTAGACGTAGCCGCCTTCCCAGGGTGCCTTTGCCTTTAGCAATTAGCCGCTTACAATTAGCTCCTTTCTGTGCGGATTATTCAACTGCATCTGGTACTGCCTCTTCAGATTGGCCCGGAAAGCTGCCCTCGCTTCTTCCGCGCCCCTCTTCTCCAGAGAAACGTTGAAATATTCGTTAGGATCCAGTGTTTTCGGTCGCTCGGCCAAGGGCGTCTCTCGGTACTCCGCCATGACGATGGCTTTAGGTGAACCCGTGACGTAAGCACGTAATAAAAAATCTCGCGTAGGCTACGCTAGGCGAGCGTCGTAACCATGGCAACATCAAGCTCTCCGCGTCTGTTTGCAGCGGAAGCGATGGAGACGCTGAACAGAAACGTAGGAAAACGGCAACAGGGTGACGCTGCCGACGGCGAGGATGGCTTTAAACACAAAGATGAGTCTCCTAAAGATGGAGGAGGAAAAGACTCAGTCGTCGACTTTTTCCTCAACTTTCTTTTCCAACACGGCATGACGGAAACGCTCCTCTGTTTTCAGTCCGAGTGGCACGAGCTGGTGCGGAGGAAGGGGCTGGTGGCGGCGGGGCGCGGCGGCGCGGTGCCGGACGTGTACGTCGAGAACCAGCGCTTGGACCGCGAGTTGAGAAACGCTCTGCGGGAGAGGGAGGAGGTCAGGCGGGCCGCTTCCGCCGGACCCGAGACCCTGGAGTGGGCCCAGAGAGCCAGGGACCTCCACCGGATGCAGCACAAACAGGACCTCCAGGAGGTGAAAAGGCTCAGCGAGGGGATTAAACGACTCAAAGCGCAATGCGACGCCCACGGAAACAAAATCAAGACGATGAGAGAAAAATACCTGGCGGCTGCAAAGCAGGTCAGGCTGGCTCTGGACAGAGAGAAGGGGGCTCAGGAGACTCAGGAGACAGAGACCCGGATGTCCATGTCTCAAGAAGAGGCACTGAAAGACAATGTTCCTTCAAATAAACATCAGACCTAAACCAAAATCAAGCCTTTGTGTGTTTCCTGACAAAGTTTAAACCAACCCTAAGTTGATTTCTTTGCTGTGTCAGGTTCCAAATTCTAACCACAAGAGGGCAATCTGTAACAAGCTGTGGCTGCTTCACGCAGAAGATAACTTTCAGAAAAGTGATGTTTGTAACCAGCTTCTGAAAATAAAAACAGTGTTAGTGGGTCTCATTTTGTTGTGAGAAAGCAGATCACTAAACAGACTGATGGGCAGAAACATAATACAGCTAAGTTTATAATAATATAATGTAATTTACTGTCACAATGGTGAAAAAACCCCCAAAAACAAGAAGTTCAGCTTTTCTTTGCTCCAGTCTCATCCTGAACGAGATTAGGAGCTTAAAAACTGCTTTTCTGCTTTTGCAATGGGCTAAAAGTTAAACGAAAGGGGTTTCATTCCTTTATTAGTGGCCAGGATTATAATTCAAAACACAAAGCAGCTCGTGGCTTTTGTTGTTTCTCACGCAGTCGTTTTGATTTTCATATTTGAGCTGCTGACGGAGCGACCAAGTGATTTATTTGTTGTCTCTGGATCTTCAAAGTGCCACCAGCTCTGCAGGAACATCTATCTGTGACTCTAACTCGGAGCAAGACTACAGTCTGGTTCAGGGAGTGATTCAGTCTGAAATGGAATAATAATAATAATGTTTCCGCCCTGTCTCGGACCCTTCACCCCTCACTGTGGGAACATTAACCACCAAGTGTTTTTTTCCTCCCCTTACCCCTTCCCGTTCCTTTCCTGCAGCTTGAGTTGTTGCCATCAGCTTCCTCACGACTCACATTTATTGTTGGTGCACTTATTTTTGTGCAAACTCTGCCAGATAACAGAGATAATGATGTGATGCAGGCGGCCGCGGGAGATAAGGGAACATCAGTGATTATTCTCTGCTGGCTGTGCCACCTTGCAGGACTTAATCATTGTTGAGAATCTGAAGCTATCTAATGCAGCTTTGGTCTGTTAAAATGCCTTCTGCATGCAGTACTGTCCTGAAAAGGTAAAAGAAGTTTCCTTTCCAACCACACGTTAGGAGTACTGCTCCTCATTAAAGCCCTCTGAAGTGGTTACTTGTTAGAGACGGTGACCTAATGGGTCGAGGCACGCTGTTTTCTGGGGCTCCAACTTCATTCAGCTCGAGCTAATTTGCAGTTCCTCCCCTGCCCGTCCGGCTCCTCTCAGCTCCTCTCTCCACTGACAGCTCTGTCCACTTCAAAGCCTGGGACGACCTTTGCATCACACTGAGAAGAAGGCTCACACTTCTGCATCCTTGCTGCCTTTGAATCCTGTTTATGCAGCAGATTGATTTGGTGATATCGCTTCAGCGTGGTTATCAGCCCCGCTAAGTGGCATTTTGACTTCTTGTTCTCCCAAATTCACTCTGCAGAAACATTTTCTCATTTCACCACAAACTCCCTCGCTGTCCTTTTTCTAATCTTTACATATGAAATTGATTCACACAGCCTGCCAGTTCTCCCCTCTTAATAAATCAGTTTTCATGGATCCATACGGGGGGCAGCGAGTTGAACTCAGCAGTATTTTCTGCTTTAATGAACTATGAGGGGCATGCTGGCTCATGGATGTTGCTCAGCCGACATCTATCAGCTTCAAGGAGAACTTCACAGAAACACAGAATCTTCCATCCTCATCCCAGCAAACAGGTCATTAATCAGTCATCAAACAAGTGTTTTATTTGAATCAAGAGGAACTGCTTCTGGAAATTACTAACACTGAAGGATACAATAGAATATGACCTTTTATAATATAATATAATATAATATAATATAATATAATATAATATAATATAATATAATATAATATAATACCTTTACACTTCATATATGATGGGATACACAATAAAATATGATACAATATGCTATGATATGATTATATGATGATAAGCTCTGATACAATACAGCACAGTTCACGTGCTTTCGTGTCCAGTTTGTTTAGCATTTCAACCTTTTGGAAAGACTGGCTGCACTAAAACCGATGCTGAGGAAACTGGAGACACTTCTGTTTCATCAGCTGATTCATTTGATACAACTTGAAACATTTAAATAAACCGAAAGAACCAAAGTAAACCGTGTGTCTTTCTGCCTCTCTCTGTTTCCCTGCCTTTTCTTCCCCAGGGTCAGGAGGATCTGACAGAGCCGGGGCCTCGGGGACGGCCGTCCGAGGACGTTTTGACAGATGGACTTCTCGAGGGAGGGGACGTCTGGCCAGAGAGGAGAGACACAACGCCCTGGATGTGATCTGACGGGAGGCGGCGGGAAGATGGAGCACAGGAGTCAAAGACAGGCTGAAAGACTGAGGTCAGCTGCTTCAGAGAACACACTGAGCCGAGATGATACGCTTTATTCCATTTCAGCCTCCACAACCCAATAAACTACTTAACATTTATCTGTTAGAAGTCTTGACTTTGCACTGAACAAACACAATTATAAATATGTAAATATGTTTATTTGGGTATGAAGGTGGATTTAAATCCACCCAGTAATTCTTTATTTTGCAGAACCTTCAGCTAAAGTCAAAGCTGAACTATAAGGAGACTTTGTAAGCTGTACAGGTGCTGGTCATAAAATTAGAATATCATGAAAAAGTAGATTGATTTCAGTAATTCCATTTAAAAAGTGAAACTTGTATATTATATTCATACATTACATACAAACTCATATATTTCAAATGTTTATTTCGTTTAATTTTGATGA
>NC_051450.1:18464794-18479034 GCF_001649575.2 Kryptolebias marmoratus
CATCAAAATTAAACGAAATAAACATTTGAAATATATGAGTTTGTATGTAATGTATGAATATAATATACAAGTTTCACTTTTTAAATGGAATTACTGAAATCAATCTACTTTTTCATGATATTCTAATTTTATGACCAGCACCTGTATTGTTGATTAAAAACAAGAAGCTCATTCATTTTACAAAAAATATTCATGTTAAAATGAGATAGATGTAGCCTAAAATATCATTCATTTAGCCCAAAAATCTGACTTTTTGGTGTCTTTCTAAATTTAAAAACTGTCGCTTTTCTGATTACACCTGCAAATCACCAGATCCTGCATACAGATGTGGCATTTCCACAGTTTTACTGCATAATTTTAGCTTTGTTAGCAGCAGTCGAGTGGAACAATTAGTCATTGAAAGGTGGAAATTGTTGATTTTGTTATTATAAATGAGCAAGCAAATGCTCAAATGCACAGTTCCTAAAAATAATGATGTATTCTATTATTAAGAACCAACAAAATCAAGTTTTAACTCCATAAAACAAGAACCAGGGTGTTCATATTTGGTGGTTCTGAGTGATGACTGAATCCTGATTCTGGTGCTTTTTGAAGACATTTGAAAGCGACAGGTGACTGCATCTTTTTGCACATGTTTTATAAACTTTAACCACTAACCTTGGGGAGAAAAGCTGTTTTTCAGTCTGTCTGAGCGGGACCTGATGGCTCCGAACCTCCGCCCAGATGGGAAGAGCGGGCGGCTGGGTTTGTTCTGTCTTTGATGCTGCTGCTTGCCTCCGTCCTGAGGCGGCTGGCGTCAGGACCGTCCATGTTGGGGAGCTCTGTGCGGCTTTCACCACCTGTCCCTCCGTTTCGTTGTTTGTGCAGCTGGCCACACAGGCGAAACCCTTTCAGCCTCACTGCCAGGGAAGTTGGTTACGAGCTGCTGAGCTGAGTGGCCCTTTTTACGACGATAATAATCCACTTTGGTCTCAGCCGCGCTCGGACTAGCCGTTAGCTCGTTAAACTGAGGTCAATCAAACAGCTATCTACAACAAGTAAGATAATCACTGTTCATGACCTTTTCACAGAAGATCCGAACTTCACCTTTAAAACAATTAACTCCTCTGAAAGGTACAAACTGCCTCAGTTAATTAAAAAGAAGCACATCCTGTTTTAAAAACTATTCAACTTCTTAATAAAAATAACAGAATGGAGGCAGAATCATGGCAAAAAAAGGATGTCACATTATGCTAAAAACCAAAATCCTAAACTCAGTTTCCAGGAGGTCTCCCTGTTGCTATCTTAGAACTTGTTTACCTCTGTGTTTTCCCACATCGCATGTTGTTTGGGATGAGACGATCAGCGTGAAGAAGAAACTATTACTTACGCCGTGGTTTCAAGAGCGTGGGGAAATTGACTGTAAACCACTAACTATGTATGAACCTGACTGCCGCTTTATTATGGGAAAGAAAGTCTGGGATGCCAGCGCGCCTCGGTCATTTCCCAGCACAGACCTATAGACTGATCGGTTCCAGATTATTTGCTTAGTCGCGACTGTCATCACGTTTGTTCTCGGCGAGATGATTCAATCCGAGGCAGAGTGGAAACAAAGCCACACGCCATTACAACACCGCAACGACAGGAGCACGGCGAAAAGACTTTCCCACCGCGTCCGGTGACGTGGTCAGACCTCCTAAACTTGGATGTTTTTAAAAAAAGACACTTCTTTACAACTTGACTCTAATTTTAAAGCATCTGTGTACAATTATATCGCAGCGGAACCCAAAGTTGTGCCCCTCTTGTTGCTTTACCACACGAATGACGTGTTTGTCTTGACGTGTTTCAGCGTTTCAGAGAAATCTGACATGTTTCCTGCGGTGCAGAGGCACCAGGACCACACTGAGCATGCTCAGAAGCAGCTAATTTTGTCTGTTTGATAACTGAGAGACAACACGGATGCCTCACACGTGTCTATTTTCTCCCAGAGCAAGCTCCTGAAGCATGTTTAGCACCAATTATGTGCTTTTGGGGAAAATGCCAAGTTTATATTTAGTGTGTTGTTGTGAGTCGGTGTGTTTGTGGCTGTAAAACCATCAAAACGAGACTGTGAGCTGAGCCCTGGATCGGCCTCTTTATTCACTTTGATTTCTTTTCTCCTGACTCACTTTATTCATTCATGTTGCCTTTTATGAAGCATCCTGTTTTCTCTGAGCCTATTTATAACCCTCGCTGTTTGATTTTTGCATCGGTTTCACTGCTTCAGAGCGGAAAAGCTAATATTATCTAAGATTTCTGAGACCAAAAACGGTTTTATCCTCGTCCCACAGAAATGTCCAGATTAATCGTTTGGTTCAAACATGGGCTGCATTTCTATTTCTGCCCAAAAATAATTAAAAACGAGACAAGTAATCTGAACTAGTTTGACTTCTGTAACAGATGGTCTTGACTTCATTAATTTTTTTTTCTTTCTCGCATGGAAGATTTGTGATTTGCTTCAGTGATGTGAAGGAATTATCGAGTCTCCTCCGTTTCCTGCTGGGTTTACCCCGCTGCCATCAGCGCCAGCCAGGCACTGCACCTTTACCTTTTGTCATATGCAATTTAGATTCGTAATGGGGGTCCGTTAAATAATTTTGTGGCTCCGTCACAGTAAAACTGAACATACGACGAGCAGAAAGAAAAAAGGTTTTCAGATTTCCCACCAGCGTGAAAACAGTGGATAATTGGGTGCGTAATTATTAAAGAGTTTCAAGCAGCGTGTCTCCTCGAAACTTTTATTGGAACACGATACAGCAATAGAAACAGATCTGCAAAAATATACCTCAAATATATTCAAAAAGAAATCTGATTAAATAGGTTACAAAAAAAAAAGGCAAAGTAGAATATTAATATTAATACAGGATCTCTTCTAACATGCAGGAATATATTAAAACAAAGTAAATATACTGACTGGCTGATTAATAAATGCTTACTCAGTGGTAAAATAATCATAGCAAACAAGTGAAATGACCTAATACAATACTAAATAAACAGTTAAAGGGGTAGTTCAGATTTTCTTTGGAGTGGGGATCTGTTCAAAGGTTCTCAACAAATAATATCCTACCTGTTGCAGATAGCTTTTGGAATGACCTCAGTTTGGATGTCCAATTTAGTTTTAATCAGACTGATGAGCTAAAGGCTAGTTTGAGCGGCGCCAAGACCAAACTGGATTGTTGACATGATGAAACAGCTCCAATCTAAAAAAAAACTGACCTCTCAACTACCAGGAAAGACACTTTAACAGAAACTAACTAATTATTTTTAACTTCACTAACTGTTCAGCAGGTAATGAGAAAAGAGCAAACATTTTGAATTAAAAATAAGCTTTTATTTTAAAGATATCATCCGAATGGACATCATTATGTCAATCATAAGGAACAGAACCATGACATAATTAGTGCTCAAATGCAATTAATAACGTTTATTGACATAAATCATGTAAGTAATGAGTCGATTAGTGTATTTTTGAGGATAGAAAGTGGACATTTATTAAACTCTGAAGTACTGAGGTAAAATATTATTTCTAAAAGATTTATATTCATATCTGTCAGCGTTTCAAAGTCCTACATGTCCTCTATCCAGGACAGATCGGCTGTAAGCAGGGGGTGGGAGACGTGCCTGTTTACGAATGTCCACCACAGAGGACAAATCTGAACTACCAGCAGCCAGGACGCAGTTTATGTCCAAGCTAATTTATAAACAATTATTGCGACAGAAATATTACAAAAGCCCAACAGGAAGTGCTCCGGGCAAGTACTGGAATTCCTAAAGCTAGCTGCTGCTGCCACTATTCGCGAGTGATCACGTAAATCTGTGCAAATGATTGTCTAACGGTGGTATTAAGGTTTTATAAAAGACTGTTATCATAATCTGCTGTCTTATTGGAGTCGATTTAAAACGCCAGCAGCTCACGTTGGTCCTGGCCTCAGCTCAGACTAGCCTTTAGCTCATCAGTCAGGTCAGAATTTAACTCTTTCTCCAAACTGAGGTTGTCCAAGGAGCTATCTGCAACAGGTAAGATAATGATCCACAGAACCTCACTTCAGAAAAACTGAACTATCGTTTTAAAGTTTTTAAACCAGCCATGTGTTACTTCGGTTTACTCTAGTATTATTTTTATTGTGCACACTCTGTTAAGTTTGGTGAAGGTGATGGGACGTCCCATCCTGCAGCATGTGTCTCCTACACGGTCCTTTTGGGTCTGTCATTCTGTCCATCAGCCTGTGGGTCCCCCTGTGGAGGACAGTTATCAGTCAAACAACTAAACACCAATCAGTTGTGAAACTCCAGCGACGATGACTCACCAGGACAGAGAAAGCTCCAGAACGACCCGACTTCCCTCTCTTCGGCGGGTCGAGCTTCACCTGTCTCCTCACTCGGGTCACCTAGGATCACGACTCATTTTTACAAGCTGGAATGTGTTTCACTCGCAAAGCTGAAAGGAAGCCTGCCTGTGTGACTAAACAGCGTCTAAAAGCGAATACATCAAGTGGAATCATGTAGCTGTGCAGCTTTGCTATCACACAGAGCCTCTTTGTCCCAGCTGTTCGTCTGCTGCCTTTCGGTCGCCATGGAAACTCACCTGTAGGGGGTTGGATTTCTTGTCATTGCTAAGGAGGGAGTAGATGCCGGGGCGGCGGGTTTTACGCTTGCTCTTTTTCTTATGCACAGCTGGAGTCAAGTGTCTCCTGGACCTATCAGCCTGAGAAAAAAACATTGACGCAGGGATTATAGAGACAGCAACACACACACACACACACACACACACACCAACACACACATCTGTGCTCACTTTCAATCAACTGACTCATAATTGAGTTTGAAGAGCACACAGCCTTCCCAGCTCATTGTGAGGAGTCTTATATTGATGCTCTCATATTACATGTTTTGATTTGTTTGGCTACAAATATTCATGTTTTCTTTCTGTCAGCACACACAGATGAGCCAACGTGACCAAAACCCTCACCTGATCTTTCTGTAATCCCGACCCCAAACTAACATTTTTCTGCTGATTCCTGTGTGTGGTTTACCTGGATGAGAGTGTTAGGGAAGCCCTTGACAGTGACGGCTCCTGGTAGGCTGGCGTGACTCAAGTGGGTGGGACCCCTCCGCTCCAGCTGTCTCTTACGTCTGAACAAATCCTGCAAGGATGAGGCAGTCAGAACCGCAACCGCACGAGGCAAAACAACACCGCCCGGCGATAAGAGGCGGATCAGGGGCTTGTGTGTGCTGTGGATATTGAGTGAAAGTTAATCTGTTCCCGCTCCGTCTTGTCTCATCCGGTTCTGCTCACTTTAAGGTTTTTTTTTTTCCTGCTTTATTGGAAGTCAAGCTCCAATACGGCAGGTAGGAAACAGCAAAATTAAAAACGTTTGTGGCCCCTATCATCTGTCATCGATTTGCACAGAATGAATCCCTGCTATCGATCCACCCATTTTCCCTTGATAAATGAACTGTCACGATAAGAAACAATGGCTTTTACTTTCTACAAAAATGACTGTCAGCTGCAATATCTTTGCAGTAATTCTGAATCCATTTTAAGTACTCGCAGTGATTGCCATTGATCTTACTTTAGATGGTTGCTGCAGTTTGGAGTTAAGTGATTTTTTGCCGCATGAATCAAATTGTCACTGTTTAATTGCATAAATAAAAATTTGGAGATACCATAAACCATAAATATGGGTGTCCCATTTAAACAAATAAGACAGTTATTATCATTTGGTCAATTATTTACTGAGAAAAATGAGCCACTCTCAAACTTGTGAGTGGCACAAAGAATGGTTTTTGGTTGGACACCTGCTTTGTTTCAAGATTTGTCAAGGTCCGAGTCCTTCATTGCATTTTTAAAAATGTATGGAAAATGTAAGAACAGCTGTGATTGTTCCGGACCGCAAAAAACGGGTGAAATCAATTAGACGGTACTAATCAATAACCAGACACTGTTTACAAATGAAGCTAATTCAGAAACGCTGTAACCTTCCTGCGGAGTGACTGACCAAAGAAGGACACAATCAGAACCAGGAAGTCGAAGTAAAACCTGTTCTAACTGTTAAAGGTGAATATTTATTTGTCCTCCATTAGAACAAATCTGAGGACCTACGATGTGTTTGGCTGATCTGTAAAAGCAGGAAGCCACTTTTCTTCTGATAGTTTTTCTGGAGAAGATGTTGTCAAACCAGAAAGATCAAAACCGTTTCAGGAAGCACTGTGGAAATAGAGCGAAAACCTCATGGTGGAAACACGGTGGTGGCAGTGTCATGGTTTGAGTCTGTTTTGTTAATGCTTGCTGTGAACAATCGAACACCTAAATCTGAGTGAATTTAAAAGGACATTTAAACTGATTGTTAGGCACAAGTTATTAAAACGACGCTGAGTTATTAGTTTTAAATCTGATCGATTTGACCTTTTAAGAGACGATGTGTGGGAGGCTGTACGTACCAGCTGCTCAGGTAGTGACGGGGCTCTCTGCTCTCTGTCGTCACCACTCTGAGGAGGAAAAAATAAAAAATAAAGTCAACTCACAGAGCATCGTTTTCAACTCATAAAATATTTCATAATCATAAAAAATACTTGTGTCCTACGGCTCACTGAACTGGGTAAAAATACATAATACAGGCTGGGTTTGTAGCAAGTAGGGGCCTGGTACTTATGTTGTATGTGACCAGTAAGTACTAGATTAGTATAAAGTATTTATCCGGTAAGTACCAGGTACATACCTGGAACTGTACCAGGTTCAAATTTGGTACTTATCGAGAACCAGGTGGTTACCAGGTAAGAACCAAGTACATACCAGGTAAATACTTGGTAAGTACTAAGTAAGTACTAGGTACATACCTAGTAAGTACCAGGTACGTAACCAGTAAGTACCAGGTACATACCAGGTATCAATAAGTACAGGATCAATTGTCCCTTTAGGTAAGTACCAGGTATGTACCACGTTGTTTTATAACACAACATGTTCCCCCAAGGTATCAGGTGTACCACATAAGTACTAGGTACATACCCAGTAAATACTTGGTATGTCACCGGTAGGTTCCAGGTAAGTATCAGGTACCAACCTGTTAAGTACTAGGTAAAAACCAGGTTCATATCTGTTACTTACCAGGTACCAGGTGGTTACCAGGTACATACCAGGTAAACGTATCAAGAAGTACAAGGTAATGTGTCACTTTAGGGAAGTACCAGGTATGTACCACGTCATTTCATAACGCAGCATGGTCTCCATAGGTACCAGGTAAGTACTAGGTACATACCTGGTATATACCAGGTACATAACCAGAAAGTACCAGGTACAAACCTGGTAAGTACTAGTTAAAAACCAGGTTCATGTGTGGTAAATGTATAGATAAGTACAAAGTAACCAGGTATGTACCATGTCATTGTATTATCAGCAACCAGCTTTCAGGCGTTACTGAACTCATATAATAAAACTGAAAGCTTTTGAAGTTAATATGTTAAAGAACCTTCATTAAAGGCATAATAATGTGGCTTTCTGCACATTATATGTTCTCATGAGTCCCATAAGTTTCTTACTGGCACCCAATTAAAAATATTTTGGTAAGAACGGGCAAACACAAGTAAACTGAAGCGAATGTGGCAAATCCAGCTGATGAAAGGATGCTGTTGCTGGTATTAGTTAGCCCCCACCACAAGTGAAGCTTATAATTGGGCGCACTGTAATTATATTATGAGAAAAGTGCTGCAGAAAAGCACACATGGCACGAAGTCTCGCCGACGAAACTCCTTCTCGCAGCTGGTGAATCTTTTGTCCAGATGAGGGTGATTACTTTGGACAGAACACGAGGACCGTCCACAGAAAAAAAAAAAAAAAAAAGGGGAACCGCAAGTTTAAAGTGTAACAGCTGGCAGCCACATGAAAAGCCCAAATGGGTAGCGGGACGATTTTTGTTCCATGGAAGGGTATATTTTTGGTGTGGTGGCACCACGGCTGTAAAAACCATTACAATGAGGCTTTGTTTCTGTTAGACAAAAAAATAAAAAATTACACGTCTCCACAGGTCAGGGTTAGACTGTCTCCTTCCATCCTAGAATAAAGTTTACAGCCTTCCAGAAAATAAGCAGATGAACTCAAATTCCAGCTGAGTTATTGGTTTCCTACTGTATAAACACCAACCACGCTATGTCTGAAGGAACATAACCAAAATGACTTGGAATCTGCTTTTTCAACCTGAGAAAGGGCAAACTTTTCATTTACTTTCTGAGACGATGCTGTAAAAGTCTTTACTGGTCTCATGGACAAAATAACACTTAAAACGAGCAGAAGAATTACTATTAAAGTCCTTATTTTTTCATTTTAAATACAAATGTACCTTAAAAAAGACAACCAAAGAATCTTAACCTAACTCAAGAGTTGTTCTTTTTGCTCCTAACCTGCTTTACATGAGATGAAGGATTTCTTTTTTTTATTTCTTTAGACGTGAGGTTAGTTATTATGTAGTTTGCAGCAAGCAAACAGCATTTAAACGGACCCAGACTGGCTGGACTTACCTCGTCTCGGCAGCACAGACGATGACTGACACATGATGAACACCCTCGTCCTTCACTAACTATCAGATCCATCAGAAGTGCGTCACTTACCTGTCTGTCTGCGGTCTGCCCGCCAACGCACAGCTCTCCCCGGCTCGCTCCTGAGCAGCCAAAGGCGTGTGACAGTAGGCTTGCCTGCAGGCACAGCGCGCACAGCCACACAGCAAACCCCATGATCCAGGCAGGAACTAGACTGATCCCTGCCGCTGTCAGCTCCCTGCTTTATACTCTCGGCTCTGCTAATGGGGAACAGATGCAGGGGAAGGGGAGGCCATGCCAGCTTCACGCAGACAAACAGCCCACCACAAGCATGCGCTCCACGCCAGCCAGTGGCCTGTGGCCCTGCAGAAACATGTCAGACATCTTGCGGGGGCCTTCTCTTTAAAAGACACCCCCCCCCATCCCTCCCTTTAACCACTACTTACCCCTCAATCCCAACCCAGAGAAAAGTATGAAGACCATTTTCCACTTACGCCTGCATTCCAGCTGCTGACAAAGAGTGTTTGCACTTTCTTGAGTGCTTTTTTTAAAAAAAGAGGGAATGGACTCATGTAGTTTAATTGTGTTTTGATCGGATGTCTTTATAAAATGCAACATTGTGCATTTTGAATTTGTCTCTTTCTTTGTGCTTTCAAAATGTTTTGGTTCACCTAATATTCTTTACATCTTTAAACACTTTAGTAAGCATTAGGAAATAACAAGAATTACTCATTAGTAATCTTTTTTTGTTGGTATAAACACCAGCAGTCAACACTGATGAGTGAACGCTGGCAAATAATGGATGCAGATAGAATTGATGAGGAATTATTTTATAGTTTCTGAGGCTATTTGTGGTTAATTTGGACCCAGGACTGTATATAAGATAGGCGAAGCATCTCTGTTTACTTTCATTGTACGAAAGCAAAGCCAAAATATAAGTTTGATGAATTCTTGAAAGCATAAAATAACTAATTATAAGTAAAAGTATTAGAAAAATGAAGATTCTCATGTACAGCAGCAAGGTAAGAACTATGTGAATGATCAGAATTCAACTCCTCGGGTGCAGTTTTTAGTTTTAAAATCAGAGGAAATGTCTCATTTAAGAGTTAAAACTCACTCGTTCTGCTGTGGCTTCAACTTCTGAGCCACCTTCTTGTGTCCAGTTTACTCCATCCAGTCTACGTTCGGGACAAAGAAACCTGAGAAAAACTTGCTATATTTAAAGGGATAGTTCCGATGTTTTTTTAAGTGGGGTTTTGTGGAATTGTTAAGAACAGTTTAGGTCCGACCAGACTGATGAGCTCACAGCTAGACCAGAACAAATGACCGAGTCTTAAAGCTGCAGACTCAGACACTATTTTATGAACTTTTACATTAATGTCAGCTTTGCATTACACAGAAATATGATAACATTCCTATCTGAAATGCTCCAGGCTTCAGTGGAAACGCTGCTGCTACTTTAGTATTTCAATGTAAATGAGTATTTAATGCAAAACAGACTGCAATCTATAGTTTACAACCTGTATTTCTGAGATAAGACAGCCTCGAACTAGCCATTAGCTTTTAATTAAACTTTATTTCTCCAAAATGAGGTCATTCAAAGAGCAATCTGCAACAGGTAAGATAATAATTATTCATATCCTTTCCCCATACTTTAAACGAAATGTAGATTTTCTGTATCTTGCATTCGCTGGCAAGTATTAAAGTAGCTCTGTGGGTGTCTCCAACTGGTAAAACATGAAAAATGCATCTCCTGATGGGTTAAGTTGTCTATTAAAGCCTCCTGTCTCAAGGTGTTTTACAGGATGGAAACAATGAGTGGGAGTGAGGAGGAGAATGAATTAAATCTAATGTCTTCAAGACTCGGTCTCTTGGTCACAGAGGAATTGTCTCCCACTTTTTACCGCAGTACAGAAATGAAAAAAAAAAGAGTTTAATTTCCGGTCCAAGTCAAGCCTGTACAGTACGCTTATGTCAATGAGAGATGATCCTTTTTACCAAACAAGCTTGGAACAAGGTTGTGAAAGCAGTGAGTCAGACCTAAAGTGGGGAGAATAACATATTTAATTAATTAACTATATACTCAGCTCTGAATTGAAAACTCCCTTTATTTTTTAGAGCAGGATGAGTAAGAATCGCTGTTGCGAAAGAGTTTCCCGGAAGATTCGGAGGCCACCGTCTGGACAGCTGTGGGTTAATGATGTGAATGCTTAGTCCGGAGACAAGAGTGAAAAATGACCTCAAAGGAGCAAATGCTGCTTTTTACCCGGCAGCCCGACTTCCAAGAGCAGAGAAGAGCTCGTCCTCGACTTCAAAATACCCCAGAAAACACGTTAAAATCTCGTTACCATGGTTTTAAGTTCAGATTAGGCTCTCATAAACCAGAATGTGGCCGCGTAAAAAGACAGTAATCACAGCGAGGGAGAGTAATTTCATACTCCAAATCCCTCTCATTCACCCAACACTTTCATGTTGAAAGTAACTTTTTTTGAAGCATCTGTGGGAGTTAACCGTAGAAAAATTGCTATGCCGAAACACTTTGTGCAGTCTCCGTCTCCTGCCTCCCTATGGGAACTGTCACTTCTCGGCAGCTCCGCTTTGAGCTGCTGTCACATGTGTCTGAGGATGATGCTCCACGGCTAACAGCCTCTGACCTCACGAGAAAACACCTATTTTCCACTCAGCGGCTTGTCCGTGTGAGTCTGACGGAGGCTGGGGAGACAGGTAAACCGTGGCACATAAACACTCGCAGATATGTGCCTGCGCGTGTAAATGAGAAGTAACCGAGCCGTCTGAGGAGAGCGAGGAAAGAAAATCAATCTGATTGAGGCAGCAACATCTGGATTAGGAGACATGACTCATAAAGTAAAGGATGGATTTTATTATGTCACTGAAAGATTGACTCTCCAGACTGAACATTTTAACCAAAACACAAACAGAGAGCGGAGCTCCATGAAAAGACTTTCCTGTTTTAGATCTAAAGGTCTAAAACAGGAAAGCCAAGCTGAGAATTGAAGCCTCCTTATTACAACGGTATTCAAATTTTTGCCCTGTATCTTGTTGCACACGTGAACCCAAAACATGCAGCTCCATCAGGAATAGTGTGCTCTGACTTTTAATAGTTCAATTTGACAAGTTTCTCCTCAAAAGGACAATGCCACCTTTGGACTTTTGACATTTTAGATGAAATTATTCAGTCAGCTGCAGAAGGCTGTTTGTGTAAAGCACCGACTGAAGCTCTATCCTTTCATTCACTCCTCCTAAAATCAGCTGAAACAAAATAAAATAAAAACCCCAGCTCTCCTGGATTTGCTTCTCGCTCCTTGGAGAGCTCGCTGCGGATGACGTTTGTAGATTCAATGAAGCATTGACACAGCAGTCAATTAGCCACATTGTGGTTCCTTTCAGGCCTCCACTTAGCCTCGGCTTAGACATGCACCAAATAACGCTCCCCCCGAATACGAGATGATACGGATGAGCACAAATCTCACGAGTGGGTGTCCTTTTAAACGGCTGTCCGATTATTAGCGTGGCGCTCGATGCGTTCGGATCTTCGGATCCTCACCTGGCCATGCGGCTAAGCCAGCTGATTGCGGATCGATACTCCTCTGCAGCACGCTGTCCTTTTTTTTTGTTTTTCCCCTTCCTCGGCGGGGCTGCTTTGGCAACAGCGATGCGAGAGGTGCGAGGGAGAGGAGAGCGGCGAGGCTTTCAGTGCTGTCATGTGGAAACAGCAGAGGAAGCCAAGGACAAGGCAGAAAACAACACAGCTGTGGTGCAGTTTATGTGCTTGTCATGGAGCAAAAACAGATTTATTTGTATCTGTTTGAGCACAACCGTGCTCATATTTACCTCAGACTTAATCCTCACTGTTTTACCAGCATCCCTTTAATCTGACATCTGTGTTTTCACTGCTCTTCGAGGTATTTTAACTCGATAAAAAGGCGTTCTTTTTTTGATTCAGATGATCAAAACTTGGAAAATTAAACATGGAGAGGATTCAGACTGTAGATAATCAGTTAAATGTGAAGTCACTGTAGCTGCGAGCTGTGGAGACATGACATCCCAAATGAATCAACACACACACACACACACACTCACAGCTTCTTCTGTGAGAGCAGGCAAATAGGCCAGGTGTCATCTGAAACATCCGTCTATGGAAACAGAATCTCACTTGCCTGTGAAGATGGGATTCTTTGTAAAGACGTTTTGTGGCTTGCTTACATGTAACATGATCCTTGACTGAATGCATATCGCCCACTGCTTTTCACGCCAGAGTTTAAGAACATCTTGTGCTGAGAACTGTCAAACCTTGAAAATAATCTTATGCGATAAATCTCAGAGTATGAGTTGCGAAGGACTCTCATTTAATTTTAGCTCAAAATCCAGAAAACTGACTGAGTTATGACCATTTTTATTTCAGCTGAGGTTAATTAACCGTGGCAGCCATCTTGGATTGGATTGCCAGTTCAACCAATGATTATTTTTCAAAAGTTTCAATAAAATCTGTCCATTGGTTTACTAGATATTCTGCTAACAGACAGAAATAACTCCAAGTAGTTCATGAGAATTTTTTAAATAAAGATCTTGTGCGATCCACTAGTGCTGATAATATGTGTTGGGGTTCAATCTAAGTCAATCCCACACCTAATTCTAGGTCCGTATCTGTAAAAGTGACTGAGTTCTGGTCATTTTTTGGGTTTGCAAAGGTCACATTTTTATTGCTGCTGCCAAATGTTGATGTACAGCAGGTGAAGTGCTGCGTCTCTGCAGAGGAAATTACACACAAAGGGAAGAGTTAAATGGAAATTGTTGGATAAGTATCACTCTCCAGTGACTGGAACACTGAGAACATCGCCACCACAGACTGTCAGCCATATTTCAGGTCACAGCCTTTCACTATCTCTCATTTTTATCACGTCCCCCTCTTTGCTCCGGTTGCCATGACAGCAGGAAGTTGGACTCAAACAATGAAAATGAGGGCTGGAGCCTTTGACACGAGGACACAGCTCACTGTCTGAGGAAATGAAAGGGTGGACAGGCTCACACGTGTGCAGCTGCAGACACAAATGCATAATAAAGTGCACAAAGTAAACACATATTGATAAGTAACAATGCACCACAGTGATTTAGAGGTTGATAAATTCAGTTTGCCGCTCCTGAAAACAGTATTATGTTAGCTCTTTGTGTTATTTTATATCCAGTTACAATTAAGTTTTTATCATTTTCTTTGTCATATCTTTAATAAGCTCCACTTTCTCCTGTCATGACAAAAGGACACTAAATGGGTTTCCTGTTTGCTAAAATCTAACGCGATTGGTCGTTAAATAAACAGACAGCTGGTGATAATTCACGGAGGGCTTAGTGATCCGTTTTATTGTTCGTAGCTCCGCTGGAAAATTTCAAAACTATCGATCAGTGCAGGATCCATACTTCTTTTTGTTATTGAAATATAAGGGCTAGTTTGGATACAGCAAATACGCTGTTTTAGACAAAAATAAGAATAACAGAATCGGTGACAATGGGCAACCTTGGCGGAGTCCAACTCTCTGCCGGCAATGCGGACCAAGCTCTGACACCGGTCATAAAGGGACCTAACAGCCCGTATCAAAGGGCCTGGTACCCCATACTCCCGGAGCACCCCCCACAAGATTCCCCGAGGGACACGGTCGAACGCCTTCTCCAAGTCCACA
>NC_051450.1:18480234-18486828 GCF_001649575.2 Kryptolebias marmoratus
GGGAGGGACTCAGAGTAGAGCCGCTGCTCCTCCACGTCGAGAGGAGCCAGTTGAGGTGGCTCGGGCATCTGGTGAGGATGCCTCCTGGACCCCTCCCTGGTGAGGTGTTTCGGGCACGTCCCACCGGGAGGAGGCCCAGGACACGCTGGAGGGACTATGTTTCTCGGCTGGCCTGGGAACGCCTTGGGATTCCCCCAGAGGAGCTGGCCCAAGTGGCTGGGGAGAGGGAAGTCTGGGTCTCCCTGCTTAGGCTGCTGCCTCCGCGACCCGACCCCGGATAAGCGGAAGATAATGGATGGATGGATGGAAGAATAACAGAAACTGTTTCAGTGTCTTCACACCAGACATCTGATTGACGCTTAAAGCCGTGGATCAGATTATTTTGGAGTTGGGTTCTGTGGAGAGTTTGTGAAGTATTTTACCTGATGTAGATGGCTCTTTGAACAAGAAATAAAGTTTAAATCTGAGCAGATTGACAAGCAAATGGCTCGTCTGAGCAGGGCCAAAGCAGACCGCAACAACTGCATTTTTAAAAATTTCATGCTACAGACGACTTTAAACACCTTCAAACCTCTTTTAATTTAGTCTTACATGGATTTCTGCCCATAATATTATGATATATATACAATATTAATCAATTTTCAGCCTCATTCTCAAAAACAACATGCAGGAACGGAACATCACTTCAAAAAAGACCAGACTATCCCTTCGAAAGGTCTGAACTATCACTTTGATCATAACCTGATTCATTTGTGTTGTGGATTGTGTCAAAAGGAGCTGTGGAAACATGACAGAGCAACAAAATAAATTAAAAAAAAAAACTTCCTCACAGCTGAAACAGCAGAAACTGCTGGTGAGCAAGTTGGGAAACAGAGAGGCAGGCAAATTTACTCTCTCTTACAAACATTTGTGACATAAATACAAGAAAGGCAGCAGGCTTCGAAGGCTTATGTGCTGCTGTGTGACTAATATAGTCTGGAAGGAGACTGACCAGACTGTCAACAGGCTGTGGTTACTAAACATTAGCAGGGAAATGAATTAGTTTGGGGTTACTGGAGGCCAAAAGGGACTTGAAAGCCTACTAAAAGCTTCAGAGCAGAGGTTTTTCTTTTCCCAGTGATGGCTGAAAACTTTATTTTCCACATCCTGTCATGTTTGAGCATTGCCGTTCTTGTGCTTAAAATGCTAATTTAACTTGTGGAGCATCTGCTTTGACTTTAAAGGGTCTTTTTTGAAGTGATGTTCTGTCAAACAGCCCTAACAGTTAGACCCTTATCGGTTGTAGAAGGTGGAGTATTGTTCAGGCTGTGCTAATAGGTAGCGCGGCTGTATCTGTGCTGCAGATGGTGCTGAGGATGGGAATGTTTCTGTCCGTTCAATCAGCTAAAAAATGTTCAGCAGCCTCAGCCTTCTTTCATACCGGCATGTTGTTTCTGAGAAAGAGTTGTTTTCACTCGTTGAGCCATTAGCCTAGCCTGGATGAAGACTTTTGCCTTTTTTTTTAATCATACTCTACGCTCTATGACTGATACGATACAAACAACTGATAACATAAAAAGATGAGCAAACTATCCCTTTAATTTGGAGTGCCTGAGCAGAACTGACACTTTCTATGTATAGTTTCACCCCGAGTGAAGGCGGCTGGTTTCCATTCCAAGCATGATTGGCGCTCCCCCCCCCCCCCCCCCCCNCAGGAGGCAATTAGCGTTTGCTTATTAGCTGTAACAGGGGAAATGGCTTCATGACTTCCTTCCATCACAGAAGGCCGTCCATCCACCCTGGGGATTACTGCAAAATGAATTTATCAAATACAAAAATAAATGACTAATCCATTTATGTTTGCCAAAAGCAACCTTCACTTTGCCTTAAATGCATTTTCTTCCATTCTGCTCCGCTCGGTGCAAATCACCACAATGAGCGCAGTGACTCACTGTGTTTGTTTGGTTTTTGTGATGCTTTGTTTCCAGCGGTGAAATGGGCACTTATGGGCAATTAGTCATGCTGAGTAGGCTGAGGCTTCACCTCCACCTCTCTGGTGACTAACACAAGAGAATGATTGTTTAAAGGGAGCAAGGTGAGCAGCTGCTGAGTGACGAGGGAGACGTTTGTTGTTCGGTTTGGTATCAGGAGATGGACAGAAGTGGGATTAACACACACATTACTGTCGGAATAAACGCTTTAACCCAAAATCAGACAACCTGTCCCGTCTCGTTATAACTTTTAAAAACTTCTCAATGATTTAGTTTTTACAGGGATTCTACTCGGAATGCATTTTTCCTGTTGTTGGACATTTATTACTTAAAGCACATTTTTGAGATTTTAAATAAAAAATGCACAATTAGGGTTTTACTTATATAAAAAGGCTTTTTTTTTTTTATAACGCTCCAAAAATGAGAGATGAAGGAATTTTTTTACATCATATGTTTAATTTCTAACAAAGTCTTGCTTCAGATTAACTGTTGGTAAAAAGAGTATTTTTTTTTTCATTTTTTTCTGCCTATAAATGACCCTTTGAAATGTAACGGACTGTTGGGGCAAAGATCTAAAATGTTGAGTACAAGTACAATTTTAACAAGAAGACAAAGAGGCAGTTTAATATTTGAGGACGAAGTGCAGAACATCAGGGACCGGCTGGTAAGTAAATAAGTGGAAAATATATATTTTTTTCCTTTTCTGAGTTATATGCACGTGTTATAATAGTTTCCCACACATCATTATCATCCAATCATTGATTAGTCCCAAACTTTTTAGCTTTTGACCCTTAAAATAACGATTGCATTGACTTTGACCCCAAATATCCTTGGTTGAACTACAAAAATGTTGCTAAAAAAGTAGATAAATAACAGTATAATGATATCACAAGTAGCTTAAACTCATATTATACCTTTTTTATTTATGACTATTATTATAGTAAACATAGCAAAAATCTGCTAGAATGAATAGTTTTAAATTTTTAGTTGATTTCTGGAGCTCATCTTCCCATTTTAGTATTTTATAACCTTGAGTTTGGATCCCAACCCCAACTTTGTTCACCACTGAGTTAGACGAACATGGATCTCTTCCAGGATTGTGAAAAATATCCTCAAAAGTCCAAGGAAAACATGGAAACTCCACCCAGGAAGGGCTGTGATTTCACTGGAAGCCTCCTTGCTAAAAAACAAAACAAACTAAAGCCAAAAGTTCAGCGTATCCACACTTTGTTTCGGATTATTAGAAGTCCAACCATGTAACCTCCTGCAAGAAAGAATGCCAAACCTCCCCTTGCATTTTTCATTATAAAAAGCATCAAATACCTTTAAATGACGCACATTTTTTGCCAGCGTTGCTGTGATTTTTACACATAATTCTATGTTATCAAGTCTTTCTGTTGTAGATTCCTGTTTTGGTTGGTTTGGCATCATTATCCTAAGAAATGAGGTGCAGAAATGCAGGAAGAGCTTGTGCCAAAACATTTTAAGATATCACTGGACGACAGAAAAACTCATCTGGCTGAATAATTTTGTTCTTTGAGCTCTCAGTAATTTCAACTGATTGGCCCCTTTGGTCCAGGCAAAACAGGAAAGGCCACTTTGTTTTTAAGATTTTAATACCTCATTGACTGAAATAAAAGTATTCCAATTTACCAACAAAATACGGTTAAATACCTCAACTCAACAAGAAATGATGCCAAAAACAGCAAGATCGGCTTAGAAGAAAAGAAAGGAAAGGACTCTGGAAGAACCAAAATCCTAACAAAACACAATATATAGATATAAAAAAAGGACAAAGAACAAAAATTCAACAGAAAACCAAAAACGCATCAAAACCTCCTAAATCGTGAAAACAATCAATTGATTGGAGGTCCCTGGTAGCTGAGGTATTCTCATGTTTCATTTGTTTAGCTGGTTAATGTTTTATTTATTCATTTATTGCCAACATAAGGATTACAGATCGAGCACCTTTTGTTTGATTTCTTTGACAAAACTTTCATAGATCAGGCCCTGTGTGCGGCTAAAATAACCCTATGATTCATTGTCCATTTCTCTGGTTTTGAAGGCTGACAGAGACAGGATCATATTGTGTGCAGAGAAGCCCTCAGAGGAAAGAAACTTCAAATGCCATCACAGAAATTGTGAGGCTACAATCTCCGTCCAAAACAGACAAAGACTTCTGAATGTCACGACTGACAATTCTCACCCTCATGTGTGCAACGCCGCGACTTCAGCGCGGATGAAGGGCCCAGAATGCTTTGCTCTCCTTAGTCACTCCACTTCAGCAATCACGGCTGCCCGACAGGATTTGAGGACTCCCATGCTGAGGAAATCTAGCACACATTACATGTTACGGCACGCCACACTGACCTGATGATTATATTTTCCCACAGCCGCAGCAGAAAATGACTGAATGAGTGTGTCTCACTGCGGCCCCCTGTGAGTTTTATGAGATTATTAAAGCTTGCAAATGCACATTGTAACAAATCTTCCATGCAGAAACATTAACAATAGAAAACATCATTAGAGAAGAAAAAAAAAAGAGGAAAACATTAGGTCACATTTTTATTCAATGCAGATTTCCATATGCAAATGCAAAGTCAAGGAAAGTAACGCAGAGCATGAACCAAACACGCTAATATTACTGGAGCATAAAGCCTTTAATAATCTTTTTAAACAATGTGATCAGCAGTTGCTTTAAGGTTGAAGGAACTTGGCAAACTAATGACTCCCAGCCTGATGATTTAATATGTCTTGTAACGGGACTCTTCAGCTGTCCACTCTGAACTTCAAACATTCTTACTCACATTCTGCCAGTTTAAGAGAAACCTGCCCCTGCAGCGTGCAGCGCTGTGACTGATTCTGTACATTCCCTGTATGTAGGTCAAGGGTGCACCTTATGTTAGCACACAGTGACTCATGCAGGTATTTCTGCTCAGTAAATAGGGTCTAATATACACGCCATATGCGATTTTGAATTCTTCCTTTGTGGTTTCCGTTTCAGGAAAACTCGGTCTGAATTTAATCTAAATAAAGCGCCGGCCCTGCTTGATTTAAAACGTCTTTAACATAATTGCTAAGTTGGATGGAATCCTTATTTTGCAGAATCTGACCATGTGGGGCAATAGCCCAGAAAGTGTTTCAGCCCTGCAACTCAGCATTTTTGAAGGCAGTGAGTGCACTAATAAAGAGAACAGACAGACTTGCTCTTAGGTTTGAAAAAGGGACAATTATTCTTGAAATAATTCCAATCATTTTGGCCGAATGGCTGAATCTGAACATGAAACTTTTCTCTGAAGGGCATGCGGCTCATCCATGTTGGCAGCTGAAGATCTCAGTCCAGGTTTTGGGTCGGGGGGCTTCTTTCTTGGTCAGCACCCTCTCAGTCAACCACCAAATTATTTGGCGGTTAATTTTTCCTTAAATTAAAAAAAAAATGTGAGCAAACGCACTTAGAAACTACCACGTGCGTTTGTTTACCTACGAAAACAGCCAAAGTGACTGAAAATACGACGGCGTCCGTGGAGGAGACGTTTGGAATCAAGAAGCCGGACTGTTTACGTATTTACGCTCAGATTTATTGAGTTAAGTTTGCTGATAAAATTGCTTTGTTTACATTGAGTGCGTACCCGCATTTCAGATTTACATGTCAATATATCTGGGAAAACTACAGGAGGAAACTCTTTCAAATGGCACCATTTCATAGATTTCAGGATAATATATATATATTGGTTTGATTTCATGCTTTGCAAAGTGTACCTTTAATAAGCCCAGTTTGTCTTTTAAAGACCTGCGAACCTGACTGTATAATTTATCCGAGTCGTCTGGAGGTTAGTGAGGCTGTGAACCAAAGATGCTTGCCTCTCCATGCTTGATTGCACCTTGCATGGCTTTGTGAATGAAGCGTCCAGTCATCTTAGTGCCTCCTCCTCCTCCTCCTCCTCCTCCTCCTCCCAAGTCCTCCTGCAGAAACAGCAGCAGAGGGGGGGCGCAAAATGATTTGATATCAGAAACAGCATCATCTTGGTCTGAACCCCCCCCCTCCCACTATGACAGCTCCATCCCCGACCGTGGGACTGACTCGGGAACACAGGAAGAATGAAGGTTGGGTACCTAATCTCTCACCTCCTCCTCCTCCTTCCTCTAATACAAACCTCGTGATCTCCCCCATTCAGCTAGGTTTGCTGTTTTAGGTAGGGAGGGGTGGTGGGGAGGGGGGGAAAGAGAAACAATAACCGACCGGTCGAGGGGCAGGCGGGGAGGAAAGTAACCGGGAGAAACGGGCTGACAGGTGTCGCGGAAGTTTGCAGAGAGGCGCGTCGGTTTTCCTCTGGAAGAAACGCGGCTGCGGCTGCGGCTGGCGGTGCTGCTGCTCCATCTGCTCCTCTGTAAGTGATCCTCTGCGCGTCTGACGCGCTATTTACAGGCTCGGGCATTGCATGGTGTCTTAATGTGAAAACGCTGCTTTTCTGATGAAACCCCCCCACCACGGCAGCATGTGGCCGCACAAATGCGGTCCCAGCTAACGTGGCAGTCTGCATCAGATGATCGGATGATCGGATGAGAGGCGGCTGATTCACGTCAAAGGGACCGAGGTGTTCCCCCCCCCCCCCCCCCCCCCCCC